>NC_064919.1:1182606-1328716 GCF_929443795.1 Astur gentilis
GCATTTAAAAACCATATACAGGGCTCAGCCACTGCTTTCATTACCAATTTTAATTTAGCTCCTTCAGTTTGCCAGCCAGATAAACTCTTTAGTGCTGTTTTTTAATCTATTTGCCACATTTTATGTTTAAGATTATAGTAATATGGGACAGGAGAAGGAATCACTTTTAGAGGAAATAAAGAAATAGATCCGCTTATCAGCGCCCATCAGAAAGTTCATTAATCAGCCAGGCTTTGTGCCCCCTAAATTGAAAGGTTAAATAATCCTCTCAGGAATATTTCTCGGCACCACCGCCAATTGTCCGGAGAGAAGCTGCCATTCACAGCACTCTGGATCGGTGACAGGGTATTTTACCACTGTTTGGACCCCAAACAATGATGGACAAATGGCCTGGCTTACAAAGAAACCTTTTAGTACAAGGATGGAAAAAGGACCACAAGCTTTGAAGTGGGGTGGGGGAGGTGGGTGCGTGGGGCAGAGGCAGGGAAGGAGGAGGAGGAGGAGACTCATGCATGGGGACACGTATATTTTATTTGAATGTTTATTAGGAGACTCGCCAAACGTCGTTATATGCGCGCCCAGGCATACGCGCACAGAGAGCGCGCGCGGGCAGGCACTACACGCACGCACACTTGCCGCACTAAGTGTATGCATACTTACACATACATTTATACATTAATCTGAACACAAACATTTGCAAAGCCTGTAAAATCAGAAGATGAACAGAACTAAAGCATGGTTATATTTATTAGCTAATACACCGGGGAGCCCAACAAACCCCAAGGTTTTAATTTTTACTGTCATTCTAGATGATTTACAGCTTCCTTTCTCTCTCTCTTTAACCTTTATGTCGTCTACTAATCACCTTTCACCATCAGATGCAAAAGGAGGAAGTACCACATACGAAACAACTTTCTTAGGGGAGCATTCTTAATAGATATTTACTTTGAGGTGATTTCTGATCACAGCTAAAACTGGAGTAAACACAGAAAAAATACAGTGCTTCTGGAGGATATGAGATGCCAAAGGAGTGGTGCATCAGTTTGTTAGAAGTGAGTTTTTGCTCGGGTACACTCTAAATAAACAATAATGCAAGCTTTTTTCTTTAAACTTCCTAGCATCTGGGCTTGAATCTCTATCATCCTTTACTGACAGCCAATTTTAGAGAAGCATTTTCCTTACATTACCAACATGTTAACTGTGCATGTTGATGTTTATCAATTTCCTCATAATTTTTTCATGTGTGCTCCATTTAAGAGCATCATATATATTCAGTAATACCATAATTATTTTTACCTAGCTTTATAATGAGTGACATTAATCCAAAATATGTCCTTGAGGAAATGTCTCACAGCCTATATACAGCCATTAACACACAAAAGCTTTTCCATGTCCTTCTTGCACACCTATTTTTTTAAATCACTCTCAATTCCATAAAATTTTTATTTTAATATGACTTGGGACTTTCTGAATAGTCTACAGCATCTGAAAATGGATCACAAGATTTAGATTTCTGCTCTCTCACATCACATAAATATGCCATTGATCAAAACTGTTTTCTCCAGACCAACTTCTGAGTATCTCAGTGCTATTATTTTCCCTCTCTTTCCCTTCCCACACCATCATCAGAAAAGCACAATTAATTTAACCAGGGTCTCATCTGCCATCAAAGTAAGTCAGACAGAAACTGGATAGCACGTGCAAATCTGGCACAATTAATTTTAAAGCAAAAGATATTTCAGGTTATCACATAGTCCACAGAAATCCTTCAGTGTTTGTGTATCCTTGTGCACAGGCACTCACCACTCTCTTTTTAAGTGCCGAACGAAGTTACAAATATACTTTAGAAACAGAATTAAACGCATAGTCAAGAAACAACATGAAATTACTTCTGTAAGCTACAAGATGAGCAGTTACTACAGGCAGAGAAACTGCACGTTTGAGGGGAGGGGGGGGGGGGGGAATAAAAAAAAGACAGAAAAAAAGACAAGCAGCTTTTGGACTTGACACTGGCTCTGAGAAACTTTGAACCCAAGCTGTGGCCGTCCATTTCTTGCAAATAAATCAGCTGGTCCACTGTAAAAATAGCACCTCTTCCTGCAAGCGTTGCCCCTCTTCTACTCGTGGAGAATCGAAGCCTCTGCCATGCCCCTGCCTGCGGCGCTTTCGTGCCACGCAGGGCATCGTCGCTGCAGGGGCACCGAGGAGGGACCAGCGAAAGGGGCCTCGGTGCAGACTGGGCTACAGGGTAAAATGCCTAACGAAGCAGCGAGGAAAAGTTTACCAACTCCTGGCAGAGGTGAGGAGACCAGCCAAGGCTGTGGTGTCATGGTATGTTTTGATGTGAGGTGCTGCCAGCACCGGCGAAGTATCAGGGTGGCTGTTTGCGCCCATTTCAGAGTCATGCTCACTGGGGTGTGTTTGTCAAATGTTAATTTAATCCAAATCTAGCATTCAAAAATAAGCTAAAACTGAAGGCCTGACTTCACTGCCCTGAAGCTAAAAATTCTGAGGGATGCCGCCTTCTTTTGCCATATGTGGGTACGATAGCATACATGCACATATCATGCAAATCTCCCGCTGCTCTGAGACTTCTCCAGTACTGCAGTAAAATACCACCTACTTACGGCACATGGCTCTATGCTACCCATCACTTTATACAGGTCTTTGGTTCCTTTTAATTCCCTTTACGCTAGATTTTTCAAAATTTGAAATAAAAATCGAGACAATTCTGTCACGGGGATAGTAACTTTTCTATTCATATGACAGGATCTAGCAAGATGTACTAATATTATTGACATGATAGACCCTCTCAGAATTAAATCAGTGAATACTTTTAGGGAATCCTAATCCGTAGATTATTAACATGCTCAAGCATAACTTGAGAAAGTTACCATCTAACCAGTGTGAGCTCCTGGCTGCTCCTAATACACACAGATCATTGACAAGATGAACTAGCAGGTCTGGCAGCAACATGGACAGTCACATACGCTGCTGCCAGCGCAGAGCTCCATAGACTGCTGCTGCTAAATACCTGTGACGTTTCAACATGAAAAGCATTTGTATGATAAAATGCAACAGTTTCAGTACTACTAAACCACCTAATTTACAAGCAGCTACTGAGTGGACGTTTGACACGCAAAATACTGTTCCTAGTTAGGATATACGTGCAAACAGTTCACGGAGATTTACACTCTACTGACATTTTAGATATTTTCCACTTTGCAACACAAAAATGCACCAAAAAACATTTTACGTTACCTACATGAAAGTGTGATTTTTGTGTGTTTTAAAATGTCTGACAGACCACAGATAATTTTTGGTTTCCTATGGAATTTTGAAACTGACTCCAAGTTCTAACAAAACTGAGAAAAAACACCTTCATACCAAGTTCAGAGGAATAATTTTCAGGAATATAGGAACTTTAATATGAGTATTCATAAACAGAATTTACTGCAGAAAAGCAGCACAGAAATATTTAAATTTTTTTCCTCAAATGAAAGTCTGTTTTTAAAATGCATTAGAAATCTCATTCTAACTTGAAAATTCTATTTTCCTTATTTAGATGGTTAATACTTGAAATAGTAAAAATTATTTAAATGGTCATATAGGTTCACGTTTTCAAACTATAGGAAAGAGAGGTGAAAATTTTTACCAAATTTGTAAGCATTAAAGAAAAGATCATCTTAATCCTTTCCCTTAAAAGAACTGCAGTTATGGATATGATGGGGAGACATTTCACCAATGAATCTTACCATCCTGTTTCCTGTTTAATTAACCACTTATCCAACGGTTTTGGTGTGTGTTGGGCAAAGGAGGAATGCAGATGGTAGCTTCTACGTTGAGAACAGAGCAATTCCTGCCCACAAGTTTGCGTGGGAGGGAGCAGCTCTCTCCAGCCTTTCTCCAGTCATGAGCGCATCTTGCCACCAGGGCTGCTGGCACAGCATTTGAAAAATGTCACACACTGCACAAATAGCTTTCTGGGCATGCAGGGGTTAGCTAACAATAGATTTAAACATTCAAAATATTAAAATACGTTAATTTCCATCCCCTTTTAATTTCCATCCCCTACTCTTCTCCTTTTCCCATTTAAAGGCAGGCCTAAAAGGTATTGCTTTTGCAGAAAACAGAGAGTTCCTTAAATAACAATAGCGTGCATATTGAAGTCAGGGATTCTCTGAAAGATGCCACTTCTCAAAGACAAACACTTCGAGGAGGTTACCTGGAACCCCAAAATCAGAGAAATGGAAATCACTTGGTTCAGACAGTCAAGCTTTTTAATTCCCCCCAGTCCCAGACTGCTTCCACAAATATATCAAAACGCAATTTCTGGTCAAGATGTAATCAGAATTTAGCCCTGAATTTAAAAGCACCTTTTATTTTATTTTCTGGGGAGACAGATGGGGAAGAGCATGAGACAGATAAACGCTAAGATAAAGCAGGCAAGCTTTCTACCATGCTTACATGAGTGAGGTAAATGGCAGCTGATGACCGTGCTATTAGAAGGTTACACAGCCCACCCAAAATGGCCTTAGGTCTGTGCAGGAGTCTGCAGGTTTCTGGTCCAGCCTGGCCAAGAGCCAGATGCTGACCTGGGGTAACGACCACAACCCCGGGAGGTAAAAGCAGACGTCAGCTAGGGATCTGTCCTCTGCAGTAAAGAAGTGCCAAGACACTGTCACTTTTTCCCAGGAAAGAAAGTGCAAGTGCAAAGACGTGTTGGCATTTTACAGATAACCAGCTTGAACTTCCTATTTCAACTTAAACTGACACAGAAAAATCCCTAATTATTCGGTAATCATAACTGGCCAGGGGTATTAGTTAAAACCCAACATCTTCATCAAAAGGCAAACCCTAAACAGTATCTTTTCTAGATGTTACATATTTATATAAAGTTATTGAAGCTGCTACTTTTTCCTGTAATATTTTAAATACAGTCTTCAAAAATTGGGAAAGAACTCTATCTAGCATGCCTTTGTACTGAAAGCTATAGTATATGCTTCGTACTCAAAAATTTACGCTTTTTTCAGAACCTGAAATTCTCTTTGTTTTCTGTAAAAAAAACTAGCAGAAAGAATACCGCCTTTTGTGAAATACAGTTTAACTGCAATAGAAAAAGATTTTGGGGTTAAGTTTCTGATAGCCTCAAAAATATCTGAAACTTGAAAGAGAACGGTAACACGGCACAAATTATAACTAGTAGTGGAAAATAAACACAATGTAAAATAGAATCCAAGAGACCCTCTAGACAGCATACCAAACCACCTCTAACACACCTATTTTCACCAGAACAACTGTGCAGGGCAGGCAGACATTTCAGAAGCACCTCTGTCATAGAACAGCACTTGCAAAAGCGGTAAGGCTCAGGCTTGAACAATGCAAGAAGATAATTTAAAAATAAAGTACCTGCCCATTGTTGTCCAAGATCTGCCTTACCTCTTCCCCTGGCTAAAGAGGCTAGCATGCATTTTCAGAGAATATGAAATGTTCACGAACCCAAGCACCAAAAGGCACCTTTCCTCCAAGGGCAAGCATGAGGACACTGTCACACACACTCTAGGTGTTCGTGTTTCCCCACAATCCACAGGAGGCGAAGTCATCCTTACCCTAAATTCACATCCCTGGGAAATTTGGGTTGCCTTCCCTGTGAAACATCCTGTCAAATGGCTACTGAAGGGCTGATACACAAGGGCCTGCTCTGTGATTCCAAAATACGAAAAAAAAAAAAATACACTGTCTCCTGCATAAACAAAGTGGTATTTTTACTAGAATTAATAGAAATAACCTTAAAACACCTGGAGAGGAACTGGTCAAGGGCTGAAATATTTAACAGGAACGTGATGATCTCATGGTCTGCAGCCTTGCATCGTGCAAAGACCAGAGGAGCTGACACTGCAGCCATGTTCACAGCCACTGCAGCAGCCCCATCCCTGCACACAGGGAAGTCTGGCTTAATCTCCTCCTGAAAATACTTCTAAACCCATCCTTTCCCTCACCACACAAAACCTACAAAGCTCCGGAAACCACAAATGCTCTCTCCCTGAAGCTTAAATATTTTTTTGCCAGAGTCATATTTTAAATTTTCTCTTTGTGAAAGTCACATTTTAAAGGATACAAATTGACTTTAAGCAACACTGCTTACATTTTCATTTCAGAAAAAAAGTGGCAGGCCATGAGGAATTTTAATAATGCACACAAAGAAATCCGAGCGCAAAATTTAAACACAAAAGATGCATTGTCCCTTCATGTCTTTTACGCACAGAGGCCAAAACAGCCAATTCCTGGTTCACCTTCTTTTATGTAAGTGGATTTAAAGTAAGATTAACAAACTGTCAAAAAGCATGTTAAATGATAGCCTCTGCTAGTTAAAAATTCTGATGGTTCTAAAACTCTGTTGGTGGCCATCTTGGCCTAGGAGCTTTAATATAAATGAGACTGGTGAAGGCAGGGGATGGGGGAAGGAGTCCTTATGGCCAGAGCAGTACAGGGGGAGGAAGAGGTTATTAAAAACGAGCAGTCCCTACAGAAAGAAAACACCTAATCTGAGCAGAATTTGTGTTTTAACATATGCATCTACACCGAGAAACACACTAGAAAAATTGTGCTCTGCCCATTTTAGGGATGGAATTTCATTACTCCATAGATATTTTCTGAAGAAGATACTAATACCTGCAATGTTAATTCCTATCTGATTATTGCATCCACATCTTGCTCCTGAGCCGGACTGGCTATGTTCATTTCTGTACACCACGCGTCCCTCTGAACAATGAAGCAGTGCAGCATACATAGGGAGATGTACACAGCCAGCACGTATCCCATTTTATATTGAAATACTGAGATGGCCATTTGCACGTCTTCTGGTTACCCCCACCAGTACCACCGTGCAGAAGGGGTTTGCGTTAGCGGACTCGCATGGAAGAAGTGCAGCTTCATGCCCGAAGCAAAACATGGGTCACTATCCGCTGAAAATAAATTTCCTCTTTATTCTCCAGTGATGTCATCCGTTGGGTGGAAATGCGACCGCTCACAGCGGCGCGATATCTACCCTCAGTTTCACTGGGTCAGTCCAACAGCAAAGCCCCAGGACGACCTACGGGACGGGAGCGGGTCTGGACCCCAGGTCCCATCCGCTGGTTCAGGTGCAGAATGCAAACAGCCTCCTTCCATGGCGCGGTGCCCCCACAAAAAGCCAGCTCCCATCCTGCCGCCCACCCGAAGCCCCGAGCTGTTCATTTATGGCAGTTCCCATACTTGGGGAGAAGCGCTGTCCCCCGCAGAACGCACCACTGCGGACCCCACACCGCACCTCTGAGCCTGGGGCGCAGCGGAATTGTTCTCCTCCTCCAGCGCGCGGACCTGCTTAAAATGGGAACTGCCACTGGACACGCAGTTAGGCAGTTGGGCAGCAGATCAAGCTCAGAGGGACGCTATTGTATTTTTTTTAAGAATAAAATGCAAAACTGAACCAAACGAATGAAAATTATAGGGTGCCTTAACCTCACACATTTTTTCCACTGACTCTTTTTTTTTTTTTTTTTTTTAAATTAGAGGGCTATAAACTGGCCTCCACTTAAGTGCAAAATATTTAATAAATGTCTCTATCTTCATAGCTGAAATCCAAAATGACAAGAGAAAGGGAATGAAAAAGAGCCAAGCATTCTGAGGATGAAAAAGCACTGCGATGAATACCCCCGATATCCTTAAGATGAAAAGGGGATGTGATGGCATGTCCTTTGGAACACAGACCATATTTCTCTAGGTTTGTGGAACCTCTGGCATTTAGAAAGACAAAGTTGTAAGCTAAGCTTCCTAATAATGGAAGCTTATTACGACAAAGAGCTTTACAAGACCTTCAAATGCCTTGTCTGTGAAAAAATCACACATATTATTTGGACTGCAGTAAGCTATGATCAAAACTGTCTATCTTGGATCTGCCAATGAAGTCCTTGTGTTATTATTTGAATTGATAATAATAACCTCTTTGAGAAACATAGGCGGGTATCAAACCCGACCTATTTATTGCAAATAGATACCTATATGAAGAAAAAGTTAAAATACGTTTTGACAAACGTAATTTCCCTTTTCTGATATAGGAGAAATACACAGAGACCAGGCACAATGAAAATGATTTGTAAAAGTTTTAAATCACCATCTTAAAGAGGTTATTAAATATTATTTTAAATCACAGTGGGAATTGGATTGTTCTGCTGACTTTGATTGGGTTTTTTTCAGAATAATTTTAGTTAACAGAGTTGAAAGAACAAGTTTAAAGAAACTAACTTCATCCACTTATAAAGCTTTGATTATCATAGAGCCTTTAAATTTAAGCTTCATTGAATACAATATGATAATCTTTTTTCTATCAAAAGCCAAATTAAAATATTCTGCTTATAATCCTTTTTGCCATTTCAACTGCTTGTAAGATTTCTTGCACTGGCAGTCGATTTTGGTTGGAATAAGACATTTCTGCCCATACAACAAATTATTTGTAATGTGCCAAAATTTGTCACCACAGCTAATGTAAACAAAAACCTACCACCATCCATAACAGCCGAATGGATTTATTATTTAGTCATTGTTCTAGTCAATCCACATTTCTGTGCAGGGGCTTCAAGAAGTCAATAGATGGCAGTCCATCTCTTAGGAAAGAGCCAGATAATGAATAAAATCACCAAACGCTTCACAAAAGAGAAAGGTGGAAGGCTGTGTGGTTTTTCACAAGCATTCACAGTAATTAACTAAGAATACGTTATATAATGCAAAACATTTAGACAAACTTTGTAATGGCTGTCTGGAAGCAACGTTATAAAAATGGTCTTTTATTACAAACCTGAATGCCTTGTTTTATTTGCGCTTATATGTACCTGCAAGTGTGACACTCATGATCAATTTACCAAAATCAATTTAAATGTAGTGGTTATATTCATGGCTAAAGCACAGGAAAAACTCACTGTAGCCTTAGTCTGTTTGTGAATAATCAGGCAGCCTCTGCAGCACAGCACCAACCACAACAGTACTTTTTTTTTAAACTTCTATTATTTTTCTTTAAATTGTTATCCTGTTTGTACAGAAATATTTCTTCTAAACTAGGAAAATTATAAACTAATTTCTATAGTGAAATACTACTATGCTGATATGAGAGTAAAAGATCTCGAATTTTTAGTTGCAATTCTATAAATACATACATAATATACATTATTCTAACAGAAGTTTTGATTCTTGTGAGAACTCTGTTTACTTCTGTTCTGCTTTGGGTGCAGAAGAGAACATTTATCACACATTTAAACAATTCAGATAATGCAGTTTCTTGAGGTATAACTTATTTTAAATATCAAGCATGTCTTTCACCCCACAAATTTTTAAATTCCATGCTTAATCTGACTACTAATATAAATTTGAGTCAAAGTGAGTCTTCCCATGCAAAAAATGGAGACGTGCAAAGCATTTCCCACATACCAGAAATGTGGATTATTTGCAGATAATTTGCAGTTCACTGCAAAATAAAAAATTAATTATCAGTAGCTAGGGTCTGACTTAATGTCAATTTATCTTTGCGTGCCCATATTTTGATCACATTTCAAAATGGCCCTAAAATGCACTAAGAAGTTCCAAATGGGTACTTTTAATAATACACTTGTATTCGTAACCACTACATTTTCTAAGAAGAGCTTGTTTTGACCAATGTTGTTAGCTTTACACTAAGTAAAGTGTAAACTCTGAACACTTTCTACAAAATTCACAGGTAAAATTTTCTACCTCAGACACCTCAAATTCTGCCCTAGTAACCGCTTAGTCAGGTTTAAGCTCCTCCACATTTTTTTAACAAAAATAACTGTTTTCCAAGTGTTGATTGCAATTCACTTTTTGAGGAATTTTAAATGGCAAGCAAGACTAAAATTAAATTAAATCTTATACCTCAGTAAAAACCAGAACCCAACATATTAGTGCATCTAATATAGCCATCTGATTATTAGATTCCAAATACAATAAGCATTTCAAAATCGTTTTTACATGCACCCTTAGGAACTATAATGAAAGACAGTATTTACCTTTTTCCTTCATGCAATTTTAAAAAAGCAAACAAAAATACTCAGTGAATGCACCTTTTGCTCATAATGGTTTTTTTAAAAGTCTATACCAATTCTGTTTAAAAGAAAAGTAAATGCTCAGAAAGGGTGGAGTATTTCCAAAGGAGATCTTTGTTTTAAAATCATTATGCAGAAAATACAAGCAAGAGATTTTAAACACAGATTTCTCCTATTCATTGAATTTAGAAGCAAAAACAGAAAAAAGAGCATTCCACTACCATGAAGGGGTGGAGGCAACAAATTATATAGCACATCCCATTTATTGCTCAAAAGAAAAAGCCCACACCAAAGACTCGTAAAGAAAAGTAGTGGACAAACTTTTCTACTTTGTTTTGAACGGACAGCAGTGATTAATTATCTGTAACAGCTAAATACATATGTGGTTGATAGCAATGGATAGCAATGACAGCAAAGATTCAGATGAACAGCAAAAATCCTAATCTTTAAAGGTGTTTTTATGTATAATAATTTTATAAATGAATATATTCAAGATTTGTGATACCAATTAATTGAATATTGTCTTAACCATTTAAATATTGTTCCAAGTTTCACTATTAGACAAATTTATACACATTCTGTTTTATTTTTATCTCTATTTTACATATGAGGAAAAACTTTTTAAGTAATACACTGGTAAAGTTCACAAAGTTTTATTTTCTTGTTTCAATGACTAAAGATCAACTAATGCAGGCCAAAGGGGAAGTTATAGCTATACCCTTACCAATTAGAAATTATCTGCAAAAGTTTATAAAGTGTATTTGCTCAAATTAACATTTCCACTCTAGTTGAGATTTATTTTACTCATTTAAAAAGAAAGCTTTGTCACACACAGTGATTAACTGCCAGCATCTGGGATATCTGAGATGGGATTATTGCTTCTGCTATGCATCTCAACTTAATATTTAACCCTCTTTATATGTGTAAATGTAGTCACTGAGAGGGTGCTGCAAAGCACTCATTTAATGATTACAGTATTAAAATGAAATCGTAAGTTCTAAAGATGTTTAAAAAATAGTGACAGTGTTTCATTGCATTCTTCAGTTCAAAAACTCTTCAGATGTTTATTATCTTCTCACAGAAGATGCTTGTCTATATTTTATGGTCAGCAGTTCACAGAAGAGTAAATAGGTTGGGTGTAGAAGAAAATAAAAAAGGTGTTTCTACTTACTGTTAGGTGATACTGCCTCCATATTTCTGGGCAAGCCTGGAAAATAAAAATATTGATCAGCTAGGAGCATGAAACAAGGTGCTTTACAGCCTGTTGGTTTTGGCATAACACAGTATCCACCGGTGTCGGTCACAGGAAAATAAGAAGCTTAACTGAAAGGGTCTGCATTTCAGCTTCAAAAACCTGGCTAGACAGTTTAATTGAATTTTACACTGGTTTAACACACTCCCTGCCATTGTCAGAAAGCCAGTAACAGTTTTCTCTCTCCCCTTCTTCTCTGAAGGTTAGAAGTTTGGGAGAGTAATGTGCTCTTAACTGCAATAAGTATTAACACTGCAAAACAAACAGAAATTAATTTAAATTCTGCGTTTTCTGACATTTTAAATTTACATAATGTTTTGGAAATTAAATCACAAGGTACCTTCCTTTCTTGTAGGAATAGAAATATTTTAGTATTTTTGTACATATCTCTATACTAATCAAAATCTAATTGTTACATGTAATAATCCTCAGTAGCCTAATGTCAGATGAGTAGTAAACAAGAAGCATAACAGATTGCTTTAATGTTTCTATTTTTACAATGGCTTGCTTGATTTATTTTTTTTTTTTTTTACTTTTTTTTTTAAACTTGCTAGACTTGCACACAAACTTGTAAGTGCAGCCCTTTGTAAAAAATTCTGCAAAGCAGATTTTTGAATCACCGCAATAACACAATAGACCTGAGGAATACATAAGAGACAGGAAAGAGGAAAATGTGGATCTTCTTTAAACAAAATCAGAATGTGTTAATGATCAGTGATACAGAGGTTACTTTCTCAAGGGTTCTCAATATTTTTACAAAATGTACAGTATTTCTGTCTCCTGGTATGACCCCCAAGCCATGAACAGACACAGAAATAGTGGTACTTTGTCTGTTAGCCATTTTAGTGTTTAAGAGAGTGTGCACACAGTTACTTCAACGGAGCTCTTTCACTTTTGTTTAAAACATGTAACCTTTTATTAAAATAGCTCCTTAATCATTTGAACAATTAGCAATTTGGTTTGCCAATCACAATTTTCAGTATTTTAAGAAGAAATATTAGTTATTCTGTGGCTTCTACATAATATGCTGTAGCTCCAATTTCAAACATTGAAGCCCCATGACTACTTGCAAATGAGTACTATTAACATTTCTTTAGATTTCGAATAAATTTTTCGCTCATGCCTAAATTCTTGCCTTCTTTTATTCTGACAGAGCATGTTAATTAAAAAAACCACACCCAACAACCAATATAGGCAACTGAATCTCTCAAAAAATAATCCAAGTTTTTGACAGTCACCCTATGGCATATACAGTATGTTTTTCCCGGATG
Source organism: Astur gentilis (assembly GCF_929443795.1). Taxonomy (NCBI): domain Eukaryota; kingdom Metazoa; phylum Chordata; class Aves; order Accipitriformes; family Accipitridae; genus Astur; species Astur gentilis. The sequence continues at coordinate 1,195,218 of NC_064919.1, forward strand.
TGATGGAAATGATTTTATTTATTATTCATTCTGTTAGTAACACAATTTTCTGGAGAAAAATCTACAATCTGTTCTGTGTAATGGTTCAACATTTCTCCACTTACTCAAATACTGCATGTAAATATTTGAGTTTTATATTAATATTTCTATAAAGAAAACGTGTGAAGTGCAACACATTTCTAACAGAGGAACAGACTACAACATTTGACAGTTTGAACACACTCAAGCTGTCTTCCGAGTGCAAACAAAAGGATTTTCCTCCTTCGCTAACTTACACAGGATTGGGAGTCATAAAGGCTCTCTAGCGTATAAAAATATTCTAAGACCTTGCCTTCTCTCTCAAACCTGTAAAAGGCTTCAACTGTACATGAGACTTTTGCTGGTTTAGCACAGGGGTAGCAGGCAGTTATTTATACATTAGTTCTGGATAGTTTTCGATTACCACAGTGTCCCCAGACTAATATGGTTGAAAAATCGCAATCAATGAGTTGTCACATACTGGCAAAATGCCACTCTGTGATATGACCTTTACTCACACAGCAGCTACTTAATAATAAAAAAAAATAAATTACTTTATTTTTGAATAATAGTTTGGTTGGGGTTTTTTTGTTTTTTTTTTTTGCTCTGGACACAAAGACATCACTTACAGCGAGAATCTGTAACTCAGAGTAGGAAACTACAGTTGGCACAGCTCTTACCAAAACACTGGAAGAGGCACAGTCCCAACATCTCAGCAGTGCTATCAAGAGGTAGGTTTTATCATCACCATCTTTAAGGATGTTTTAAGGCTGTGGGAAAACTTAAGGGAGGTAGGAAGAAGGGGGTAAGGGAAAATTGGCCAAGCATATTTCTTCATTCAGATGGTGATTCGGTGTAATACTTTTCATCATCACAATGATCACTTACGAACTTCAGGAGTTGAATACAATAGTCGAAAACAGATGCCTGGCTAAACAACAGCTTTTTAGAAACGATGCTTTTAACTAGGAGTCTTATTACCTTGCATCAGCTCGGAGTTATTGTCTGTATCTTCTATCACGGAATGACAAAAAGTGTAATTAACAATTACTACCGAATACTGGCTTCTCAAATGAAGCAAAGAGGTTTGCTATGGAAGAGAGCATAACCAAATACAACAACCGCCGACCCTGTGATTTTTCTTATTTATTTAAAAGTACTTAACCATGAATGGCCCTCATTTAAACAAAAGCCCTTGTGGTATACAAGTACGATGGCAGTGTGATGAACTACATTAAAATAAAATTGCATTTATTTCCTGCCCCAGTGGTCTGACCTTACTAGCATTTAGATGTACCAGCACAAAAGGTGCCTACTCTTAAAAGCAGTGCCACTGCAGCACAGCTGCCGAAAGCACGGGCGAGGTGTGCTTCCCCACACCTCTCGCTACGTCCGCGTGCCTTTTGCCGCACGAGTGCCGGGCAATTAATTTTCCCAAATTCGTGCCGTTTCTGCCGCGGCCCGCGTTCGGTTCATTCGGGAAGGGCGATTATTCATATCCGAGCCTGATCCGGCTAAGGTCGCCCCACCAGATGAATCGAGGCTGTATACGGCACATTTTGACCCGCATTGAATTTTATCAGGTGCTAATTATTGTTTTACCAGAACAACGGCTTAATGCATCTGTTGTTTAATTCCCACTTCCCTATTCTCAAACGTGAACATCAAAGAAAATAAAACACTCAATCTCAAACAGCCCCTGACAGCAGACCAGGACTCGAGTGCTCAATAGACAAGGCCCTTGCCACCAGTTCTCATATTTCCACAACAATGAGCAAACACAAAAACAGCACTAAGCGGCCTTTCCTCCTTTCCGCTCCCCTTGGCCGGTCGTCTGCCTTGCGCCGAGAGGGCCCTCGACGGCAGCCCTGCTGGGAGCGCGGCGCGGGGGAGAGGATTAGCCTCGCTAACATGCGAGCATTTGCAAAAGGGAAGGAAAAACCCCGCTACTGTATTTGGCGTATGAATAACCAAAATGCACGCGCTGACAGGAGACCGGGACGGGCCTGCGGCTCCCCGGGAGAAAATGTAGCTGTGATGAGTGACAGGGCTTTCAGGAAATATGTTCACAATCACAGACAGTGAAGGCCATGACCTAGATCGTTTAAGAGCTTGTCTTGTCAAATTATCAAAAGCTTCTTCCTCTCTGAATAAAGAGTGACATAAGTGAGTGTCAGAAAGCTGCAGGCTGACAAGCCAAGCATACAATAACAGCATGCACGTCACATACTTGCCGAACACCGCCACGGCTAGCGGCAAATCTTAATGAGAGCGCGGCTGGCCCAGGAGACTTGGGTCCCTGCTGGCACAGCTACTCATCTCGCAAAAATCCTTCAGCTCCAAGTCAGTTATGGTCTGACACGACGACTACAATTACTAAACACAACTTTTTAACAGAATCCTCTGGTGCTTTGTCAAAGCGGCGGCTGCTAGGAGCTGCCCCGCCGCAAGCCACCACAATAAAACAAAAGATTTGCCAAAACACACACTTTTCATCACCTCCGCATGGGAACTGCCGCAGGAAAACACACAATGCTTCCCTTCAAAACCACTCCTGCATGAGCAGATGTCGAGACCTCTCCCCGTGCCACCACCGCAGACGGCCGCTGCCGCCGGCGCGGAGCAGGCCGAGCTGGTGAACCGCCGGCGTCGACCGGGCTCCCGGTAACGTTTACTTACACTTACCATTAGGCGGATAGCGACTTCGCCGCAGGCGTGAAAAATGGGGGACGCCGCTGGGGAATGAGGGAAGGAAGGGGGAAATCCCGTGCTTTCTGCCAAGGCGCCCAGGCGGGGGCCCACGGCCACCAGCCAACGTCCCCCCGGACTTGCCCCCCGTATACCCCCAGCCACATCCCCGCCGGCAAGAGGCGGCCACGTTCCCCCCGTGGCAAGCACCAGCACGGGTTCCGAAAATGACAGAAAGAAGAAGAAAATCTTCCGAGAGAGGAGAGGCCGATGGTGGTTTACACGGCCAGAAAAGGCGTCAGGACACAGGGAGAAGATTGGGGGCTGGTTCCTGGGAAGGAGCACCGCTTACGGGGTGTATGGGGTGCGCAGACACGCGCGTCTTCTTTACACGAAGAAGGATGGTGGGCACAGCTTGGATGAAGAGCGCCGGGAACCTGGGCGCTGCCGGCTCCCGGGTGAGCTCGGAGAGCTCGCCAAGCACCCGCACGCCGTTTTTCCCCAAGTATACAAGGAGACGCTGCCCTGCCCGCCATGTTTGCCTCCTCCCTGCCACATCACCCCGTTTACAAAGTCCTTTTCCCATCCTTGCAGCTGGCAGGTGAGACTGTAGACCACAAGCCTCATGACATCCACCCAGCTGCCACCGGACCTGCAAAACGCAGGACGTCCACAGCATGGGGTTTTCAGCGTATACACATACAAGCGTAAGTATATATATATATACGTACACACACATGCATATATAGACACACCTGTATAAGTGCACACAAAGTTCGATGTGCTCTTTCCCAGGGGGAGCAGCGTATGGCCAAAAAGAGCTGCACTTGAAACTTTTGAACATCTCCACTAGCTGCTCCCCTGACGATCTTCCTGAGGAGAGCGCACGAGGTTGAGATACTTCCAACACAACTCCGTCTAAGATGACTCCATACGTTCTCAGGGCTGTCTCAGGGAAAGAGACTGACCTAACAGATAATAAATGTACTACCTTGAAAATGCTTTAAATAACTTTGAACATTGTCAAACCAAACTAGGCAAAGAACCTTGAGCTGCCTCATGTTCACTTCTGGACAAAAATGTAACTGTGGACAGTTACTCTGAAACAGATTGTGCACGGGAGCTTGTTCTGCATTCTTTGTGTCACAGGAAAAGACAGCGAACTTTCTGAGAAAGACAAATTTAAACTTTTTTTGAGCATTCAAAGTACTTGATAACATCTGAAAAAAATCAGGGAATATTTTAGTCTTTTCCCCAACATGGTATTAAGATCTGTTCTATGAAGGCTGCAGTAGCATTTTCAGAGTATTATGGAGAACTTTGGGGAACATTGGACTAATTTAGCCCCAGGCTCAGAGCAAAACCCTGTGGTCTGCCTCCAGCTCCTACAGGCAGCAGAAACATCCCAACAGGCAGACTGAGACAGAACAGTCGCAGTAACTGGGCTTGGTGAAACACTTTCAGGTTTTTGATAAAATGCCCCATGCAGGACTCGTGAATTCTTTACAGAAAGTAATTAGCAGAGGCACAGACTTATGGACCTGTTATTATGATCAGCTTACATAGCCTGAAAAGAGTAACCACTATACTACGTCAGACCACCCGCCCATGGTCTCTAACTGTGGCCTTAAGCCAATGAATGCCTCATGGAGCTAAAAAATGGGACAAGCACGCACACTTTCCATAACGCTCTTCCACACCCAACTGTTTTAAGCTCAATGACTGCACAAGCTGAACAAAGTTTCAATGTGTTCAATAACCTTCCACGGTTTTCTCTTCCATGAACTGCTCCGGTCTCCTATAGAACCTGCTTTGGGGTTGTGTGGTGGGGTTTTGGTAGTGGGGGAGGGGGCTGCAGGGGTGGCTCCTGTAAGAACCTGCTAGAAGCTTCCCCGGCTCCAAGTTGGACCCACCTCTGGCCAAGGCCAACCCAACCAGTGATGGTGGTAGCACCTCTGGGATAACATATTTAAGAAGGGGAATCTGCAGCAGAGGAGGAGATTGGGATGTGAGAGGAACCCCTCTGCAGACACTGAGGTCAGTGAAGAAGGAGGGGAGGAGGGGATGCCCCCGCAGCCCGCGGTGAGGCAGCAGGCTGTGTCCCCCCAGCCTGTGGAGGGGAGCGGGGGAGCAGATGCCCACCTGCAGCCCATGCAGGACCCCATGCCGGAGCAGGGGGATGCCCCCCAAGATGGCCGGGACTCCATGGGAAAGCCTGCGCTGGAGCAGGCTGTCCCTGAAGGACTGCAGCCCGTGGGGAAGACCCTTGCTGGAGAGTTGGTGAAGGACTGTCTCCCATGGGAGAGACCCCATGCTGGAGCAGGGGAAGAGTGAGGAGTCCCCCTCCTGAGGAGGAAGGAGCAGCAGAGACAAGGTGTGATAAACAACTGCAACTCCCATTCCCTGTCTCCCTGTGCCGCCGGGGGGGAGGAGGCAGAGAAAATTGGGAGTGGAGTTGAGCTGGGAAGGAAGGAGAGGTGGGGGGGAAGGTGTTTTAAGATTTGGTTTTACTTCTTATTGTCCTTGGTTTGATTTGATTTGATTGGTAGCAAATTAAATTGATTTTATTTTTTTCCCCAAGTTGAGTCTATCTTTTGGCCGTGACCAGTGATCCCTCCCTGTCTTTCTCTCAACCCACGAGTGTTTCTTTATATTTTCTCCTCCTCATCCCACTGCGGCTAGGGTGGGAGGAGTAAGCAAGCGGCTTCGTGGTGCTTTGTTACCAGCTGGGCTTAAACCATGGCAAACCAGAGGAGACTTTCTGCATCTACTGCATCCCTTGGTAAGGAGTCTCACAGATCTGCTACCAATGGCACAAAGAGTCATCTCCTTCTGTCTCTTCTGAACCTAGCTCCTACTGCCTTCATGAGATGTCCCCCAATTCTTGTACTGGAAGAAATGATGAACAATTGATCCCTAACCACTGTCTCCCATCATGGATTATTTTGAAGCTCTTTTACAGATCTTCTCTCTGTAATCTCTCTTCCCAGCTGAAGAGTTGTAGCTGTGCTGAAGGATGCAGAAGAGAGGGACCAAAGTTGCACCAAGGTGTCCATTGCTTTTCTGGCGATTCCCAGTATTTCACCAACTTTTTTTCAGAGCTTGTGAAAACTGAACTGATTTTCTGGGGTGATTGTATCTCGTAACTCTAAAATTTGAGTCCCGAACAGTAATGCTCAGAGCCCATCATTCCACATGCAAAGATGGGATTATTTTTCCCCACGCATTTTACTTTACATTTACTGCAACTCAAGTTCATCCTCCATTTTACTGTGCTCACCCTCCATTTCTCACAGTCCTTGGGCAGCTCCTCACAGATGGCTCACAGCACTGACACTCTAAATTTAAATTCAGTCTTCTCAGCAAATCTTGTCACCCTATTGTTCACCCTTTTCCATGTCACACTAGCATATCCTACCTTTATCCTCTTATTCCATGCCTGTTTAGTTTCCTTAAAAGCTTTTGGTCAGGAACTTTGTCAAACACCTTTTGGAAATTGTAGACTCTGTCAACTGGATCATGTTTACACACATGCTTGTCGACCTTCTCCTCTGAAGGACTGTAGAGATTTCTGAGAAGTGGGATTTCCTTTACAAAAGCAATCTTGATTCTCCCCACATATATCATATTCACACATCCATTCCAACATGCCCCTGCTATTGCAGTTTCTGTTAGTTGGCTTGGTGTACACATCAGGTGGGCAGACCTGGTTACGCAGATCTCCCTGGGACCCATTTTAAAAATTGTCATTTTATTGGTAACTCAGTTACCCATCAGGCACAAAGCAAAAGGTTACCCCTTGCCATCACTAATCTGGCTATTTCACCTTCCAGTTCCTCTACAGCTTTTGGGTAATCATTATCCAGTTCTGGTAATGGGTTAGTATTCATAGGTTAGTAGCAACCCTAACATTCTCTTCAATTTCAGAGAGATTCTCTGATGATTCCCTCCACAAAGTAAGGTTTTGGTGTGGGAATGTCCCTGGTTTCTTCCACTATGAATACTACATGCCAAAAAAATATTTTTAGGTTGTTAGCAACAGTATTATCTTGGCTGAGCGTTCCTTTCATGTCTTGATCGTCTGCTGGCCTTACAGACTTGCTGTAATGTGAAGAAAGATTTACCGTTGGTTTTGACTCCTTTGCGAAGTGCCCCTTAAATTCTTTTTTAGGCTCAATTTTGCACTTTCACATTTAATCTGCCAGAGTTTACAATCCTTTCTGTTTTCTTCATTTGCATGCACACATCAGGCTTTCAAAGGATACCTTTTTGCTTTTTGTAACCTCTCTGACCCTGCTGCATAGCCTCACAACCTTCCTTTTGCACTCTGTGGTTCTGCCATGCCATCTTTCTTTCCAAGGACGGGCAGATGAGACCCTACTCTTACACTCCAGCATTCACTGCACAGGTAGCTTCATGCCTGTCATGCAGAACTGCAAGAGATCTACCTGAAAGTTTCAAAGACAAACCTTTCTGATTTAAAGTGAACCTAAATGAGCAGAAAAAAATACATGCTGTGATGTTCCTCATAATCTACACAACTTAGGCAGGAACTAAATTTTGGGATGATAGAAGACTTGTAATTCTTTACAGAAAAGAAAATTACTTCATGAGAACTGGCTTCATAAAATGTGTAAAATAGAAAAGGTGGCAAGAGATGCAAAGAAAAGATACTTAAGACTACAGTTCTGTCTAACTGCCTACCAGAAAGGGAGTGCAGAAATATGCTGTTCATGTTCTTTAAAGTAATGGTACTGTGTACACATTGGCTATAAGAAAAAGTACAGCTAGAAGAGGAAGACCAAATTTAAATTTCTAACGTGCAAATACCAAAAGAAATAGTAAACTCCCAAATGTGCTGGGCATCATTTGCATACCCCACATATCATCGCCTATGGTGAGCCTGTAACAAACTCTCAGTCCTCCTTCCCTAACTCCTCGTGTTTGGTGCGGCACCAGGCCACCTTCAGCACATGCAGGATGGAGACACGAACAATCCAATATATAGCCCCTCTCCCCCCGTCTGGAAATGACACTCAGAAAGCACACGGAGGGAAGTCTTTCATGTCTGATTGTTAAGCTACAGAGTTAAACCTCCCACTGAAACTCAATTATTCCATGATTCTGCGGTATGGGGATTGAATATAATCATAGAGGTTACGGTACATAAGCTTTACCAGGTAGAAGAGTTATTCAGATAAAATTCTGTATTCAGTGAAAGGGAGGAGAAAGCCTTCTCAAGATCTCTCTCATTCTTTGACCAAATAGAAGAAATAAAGGTAGGGAGGAGACATTTAGAAAGAGATTCAAATATTTCTGAATTTAAAAAAACCCCAATGTTTAGGGTAATTGAACAGGTGTATGTGGAACACAAACATTTAAGCCATATCTTTAGAGAGAAAATTAAGTAGGAATGTATGATGATGTTATCACAGCTTGCCTTTTATCCTCAACTTTTGGAGTTTAATTTGAGGAAAAAAAAATAGCACGAAAGGTTAATTCCTATGTACAGGACTGAATTTCTGGGACATGTAAAACCATAATAATATTATACAAGGTTAAAAAAAGATAAAAATATCTTTAGTTGCACTTTTATTTTCATCTGTGTTTTATTTTAGTAGATCATCTCAAACTCAAAGGCCTTCCAACTACTTCTATCTTTCTCTTCAGTCCTTACGGCATAACCACTGCTACTACCAAAAAGCCACAGGGAAATTAAAGAAAAGACACAGCAAGTCTTCTACCTGTATTTATGAAATATGAGGACAAATCTTCATGTTACAGTCATACATGAACCTCCTATTAAACTGAAGTGTTCTACTGCAAAGTCATTACCTTCCTCTAGTTTATGTTTTTAAAATTCTTCGATTCAGCACTATCTACGTATCTATATGAGAGGTACACAGATCTAAAGACTATCTGGGAAGGGCTTTGTACACACACACAAAAGCACGTGAATACAAGACTTTTCCAAGTGTAGTTTTCTAGTATCACTTAATCTCATAAAGTGATAACATCATTGCAATATACTTTTGCCTGGTTGTAATCCCACAGATATTTAACCTTAAATATAGCTATTAACCTTGAAAATTTTGCTTGTTTTGACAATCTCTTTTATTCTTCTACCAAACTTCCAATTGATATAGCATTTAATACTTTCTTAAGAATATTAAAGAATGCTTTTGTGTAAGAGTCTCCTTCAGAGGTGGAACATCCTTGTCAAAATAGTTCATCCTGCACTGAAACTTGACATTAAATTATTCATCCAGGAAGCAAAAATTTAAAAACCAGTGGTGTCTAGCTTTGAGGTACACCATACTCAAAAAATAAAACAAAAATTGCTGGTTTGATGTATTCCAATAAAACAAAAATCTCTGAGCTGTTGCAAAAAACCTTCTGTTAATATATATATATATGTATTCTGAAATACTGATAGAAGCTTTTACTTATGCTACATGATGTTTGTAATAATTTTAAATGCTCCTGTTCAAAATCTGCAGATTTCTTCCAGAGCATGCAGTGGTGGTGCATGACATTACATTCCTCACATCCAGGATTCCTGGCAATGAGTACAGAACTGACCTAACCTACTGTGCAGCATCATAAAATCACAGAATGGTTTGGGTTGGAAGAGATCTCTAAAGATCACCTGGTTCCAAGCCCCCTGCCATGGGCAGGGACACCTTCCACCAGACCAGGTTGCTCCAAGCCCCATCCAACCTGGCCTTGAACTCTTCCAGGGATGGGGCAGCCACAACCTCTCTGGGCAACCTGCTCCAGTGCCTCACCGCCCTCACAGGGAAGAACTTATTCCCCATGTCTAATCTAAATCTACCCTCTTTCAGTTTAAAACTGTTGCCCCTTGTCCTGTCATCACTGCCCCTGGTATAAAGCCTCTCTCTGTCTTTCTTTTATCTACTGACTCTCACTAGCAGTCATAACAGCTTTGGGCAGACTGTCAAGAGCAAAACAGTTTCTACTTGTTTCAAAATGCATTCAGAAGAGTTGAAGAAATATTTTTAAGAAAGGAGATCAGGCACTGAAGAGTGTGTTTCCATAACAGTACTATTTAAATGATAAGAGTTTTGAGAAAAAAACTCTCACCCAAATGAAGTCCTGTGACCTTACCTCCCACCTAGTCTTCAGCACAGAGAATACACTGTGTATGGATGACCTTTAATATACTTCAGTATCCTTACAGTACTTCAACATTTTTAATATTTCCGTACCTGGTTTTGTGCCAAAGTTACTCACTCATTTATCCAAGACAACTCTGAATGCTCAGTAAACTCTAACAGCAGAATGCATGTGTTTTATGGGGCCTTTAACTCCCTATGAAATAAATGGAAACCCTTCTCCCGTTGTGCTGCTCAACCTGAAAAAAGCAGCCAAGCAACTGGTGGGAAACACACTTGTCCTGGTTTCAGCTGGGTAGAGTTAATTGTCTTCCTAGTAGCTGGTACAGTGCTATGTTTTTGAGCTAGGTATGAGAAGAATGTTGATAACACACTGATCTCTCCACTTGTTGCTAAGTAATGTTTAGTCTAAAGTCAGGGATTTTTCAGCTTCTGATGGCCAGCCAGCAAGAAGGCTGGAGGGGCACAAGAAGTTGGGAGGCGACACAGCCAGGACCCAAACTGGCCAAAGGGGTCTTCCATACCATGTGACGTCATGCCCAGTATATAAACTGGAGGGGAGTGGGGGTAGGGGGATCACCACTTGGGGACTACCTGGGTGTCAGTCAGCGGGTGGTGAGCAATTGCACTGCGCATCATTTGCACATTCCAATCCTTTTATTATTGCTGTTGTTGTTTTATTAGTGTTATCATTATTGGTTTCTTCTTTTCTGTTCTGTTAAACCGTTCTTATCTCAACCCATGAGTTTTACTTCTTTTCCCGATTCTCTCCCCCATCCCACTGGGTGGGGGGAAGTGAGCGAGCGGCTGTGTGGTGCTCAGTAGCTAGCTGGGGTTAAACCATGACAACACTGAACATATAAGACGAAAGGAGCGCTTCCATATTCCCACCTGACAGAACCATTTGTACTATGAATGCAGATGCAAGCTTGCTAACAACTCTGAAATGCTGTTTTGTAAGGTATGGTATGGAGATTATTATTTGCATTAAGTACTTTTTTCTCTCCAGTGGTTGTGATATAGAGGCAGCGTAACGTAATATGAACAAGCAATGAGAGTGACCAGCAACAGGACTAGAGTGTCCACCCAAACTGTATAAGCTGGTCTAAGTAGAAAAAGTTGGGTTTTGAATGACAGTAGTGATGATGGAAAACATCAGCCTGGTTCTTGTGGGATTAAGACAAAACATCAGTAGGTTCTAGACATTAAATGTTTTCAGCAATATTTCTCTCTTAGTAGTAGAGTACACAATTCTGCAACTGTTCCACTACTTTAGAAATTCTCTTACGCTATATATTTGATGGGCCTGTCCATAGGGATATGGAAGTAGAGAGACAATTAATTTAATCATTATCTCTCTTCTTGCATGTTCATAAATAATTGAGGACTCTACTGAAAAGCAGGCAGAAACTAAGCTAAGGCACATGAATATGGTTGTAGAACTGCTTCGTTATAAGCTAATGTCAGGTAAATTTTTTTTTCACCTATACTTGCATAAGAAATAAAGTGTACCATTTGCATTTTGTTTGTAAAGTACGTTTGCAACATAAAAACAGCACGGTTATAAATGCCTTCCAAACCCATTTAGACATTAGTTTAAACTTCTAATAACATTTTTGTTGACAAATATGTGATCATAGTGAAAAAAACATGGATATGAAACTCTTGGAGCACCAGAGTTATTCTTTACCTCTTGCTGGCATGCTTGCAGCATTCCATGTCTCCTAATTTCAACCTCTCTTCAACTCCAATTCAACAGAAATGAGGACATTTTTCTCCATCCTAACTAAACAGCACAAAACTAAAGACTGAGTGTTTACAATGCTACAGTTTGTGTTCTTTGAACCATTCTTCATGAAAACTGTGATACTGTTAGGTAACAACTAACTACAGTATTTTCACATGCTTGTACTATGCACTATATAAAATTAAAGAAAATATGAGAAGACTGTGGTGGTTGTGAATTGAATTTTTGACAGATACAAAACCAATAATGACTGAGCTCTTTGCCATGGGCTATACTCACATCAGCATAATGCCCCCTCATATCACAGCGATTGCATTGTTTATTCCAATAGGGTCTCTCAAGACATTCCCTGAAATAGTGGCCAGGCAAACAGCAGTTCAAACAAAAACGTGCTGGGCAACTGTTTTGTAGATGACCTCTTCCTGCACACAGGCAACAACAGGGAACTTTCTATGGAGAAACAAAAAAAAGAATTATGTTAAGTGAGAATGTTTCAAAAGATTAATGAAAAGAAAAAAAAATCAGAAGAGGAAATGAAGAAGAAACCACCCCAAATAAATATCTACTGCTTACTAAGAATTGCAGAGAAGTTAATGTTTTATCAAGGAATCGAAGTGAAGGAAGACTATGAATAGAGTAAAACTCAAAAGTTGTAGCTCCATAGACTCCCTGTACTTCCTTGATTTGTCCTTGCATCGGAAGCACTTGTTAAATGCCCAGTGCCCATGCTATTTGCTGAGTGAATACAGCAAAAATAATCATTAAACTGGAAACCATATTTCACTCGGAGCAGAAGTGTTGGGCACTCTGTATGAACACTTGTATTTTATTAAATTTCTTAAAAGCTGAAAACCAAAACTGCATCATAGGAACATGATACACAGTTTGTAACACAACATACTTGGACTGGGTTGTAAATACGGTCTGTGCCACAGACCACTGCACTGCTGTCCTGGTTTCAGCTAGGATAGAGTTAGTTTTCTTCCTAGTAGCTGTTACAGTGTGTTTTGGATTTAGTGTGAGAATAATGTTGAAAACACACTGATGTTTTAGCTGTTGCTAAGTAGTGCTTACCCTAAGGGAAAGATTTTTCAGTTTCCCATGCTCTGCCAGTGAGCAGGTGCACAAGAAGCTGGGAGGGAGCACGGCCAGGACAGATGACCTGAACTAGCCAAAGGGATATTCCATACCATAGAATGTCATCCCCAGTACATAAACTGGGGGAAGCTGGCCAGGAGACGCAGATCACTGCTTGGGCATTGGTCAGTGGGTGGTGAGCAACTGCATTGTGCATCACTTGTCTATTCTTGGGTCTAATTTCTCTCTTTTTCTTATATTCCTTTTCATTATAATTATTATTATTGTTATTATATTTCTTCTTCTCCTTCTTCTATTTTATTTTAGTTATTAAACTGTTCTTACCTCAACCCAGGATTTTTACTTTTTTCTGATTCTTCTCCCCATCCCCCTGGGAGCAGGGAGGAGTGAGCGTGCTGGTTACCCACTGGCTGGGGTTAAACCACGACAACTACAAGCAGGCTGGGTGAGGGCAGGAGGCTGGTGGGGGATGCAGCCAGGAAAGCTGACCCCAGCTGAGCAAAGAGATATCTGGACCATACAGCATCATGCTCAGCACCAGGACTGGGGGGGGATGGAGGGTGTCCGAAGTAGCTGTTGCTCAGGGACTAGCTGGGCATCTGTCTGCTGTGGTGAGTGAGTGCTTTTGCATCACTGGGGTTTTTTTCTTCACTTACTATACTGTCTTTATCTTTAGGCATGAGTTTTTCTTGCTTTTGCCCTTCCAATTCTCTTCCCCAACCCACAAGGGGTGCGTAAGTGAGGGGCTGGTTGGGGGCTTAGCTGCCAGCTGGGGTCAGCCCACCACAACCCCTTGGCTACAGGGCTTGTGACTCACACAAATAAGCACAGGGAGCAACAAATATAAAACGCTGAAAACTATTCTGCGGCTACACCTGTATCTCTTTAAAGCCAATTTTCCCAGTGAGTGAGTGTATCTTCACACCAAGGGCTTACGTTTCAGCTAGGTGGGATGCAGTCACTCAAAGTCTCAGTGTGGGTAACAGCCTCAGGGACTGAGGTTTTTACAGACTCTGTTGTGCAGACTGGTAAATCCAGACTCTCATGCAACTGCCCCCATTTCTTGACAGTATAGTGACTGATCTTTAAATGTCTAACCCCTGGACAACCTTTCTGAATATTTGGCATCTATGTGAGTTGCTTAAAGTTATTTCCCATTTCATCTTGTCTATAATTTTTATCACTATTCATATCATGTTTCATTATATAGGTAACTGCTTTCATTCATTTACTAAGCGTGATTTTTGGATTCCTTAGGTTCTCCTTTTGAAAATACATTTGAAAAATATTTTATGTCTTAAAACTGGTTTTATAATATGAAAAAAAATGTTTCTATATTGCAGTCGACTCTCTTTTTGCTCAGTTTATACTTACAGATTTTTTCCTTTATAAAAACAATAAAAGCAATGAACTCCACAAAACAGACAGCTAATTTTATATAGCAAACTGATCTTGTGTAAGGTATCCTTCAACTTGGAGCAACCTTTCAATGAAATAATAAACCACTGAAGCAATGCTTCTAATGGCAAGCACAAGACTATTAGAAGAAATAGCTGCATCTACAAGGAATTTAAGTGTTGCCTTTACCTTTGGAGTAAGACAGTTCTTGGACAAATGACCTGGTCTACCGCAATTTCTACAGGTAACATTTTTAACAGCTGTGTAGTACCGCATACTGGTATGCCTCGCACTTGCATAGTTGGAGATCTGTGCCTGGTGAAACAAGAAGAAAGAAATGTATTTACCATTTGAGATTCTGTGGTTTAGAGTTTGTTAGAATGGGAAATTTGTAAAGGTCACTGCTGGTAGTGTTCAGTTAGAAATCTAACTTTTTACAAGTACAATTTACACATCCAGGTTTGAACTGGATAATTCTGTTATAGAGAAACGTGCACTGTCTAGAAGAAAAGTATTTTCTTGTTCAAACTTTGACTTCAGGACATTCTTTTTTGCTGTTTAAAATTGCAGTTATGAAGTTCTGTTTTCCCTTGGTTAATCAAGACACTCTTATTCACTATGCTATTTCATGACAAACTGGAATTTTTCCCAGAATACAAATATAACTAACATTAATTGCAAATGCAAGTTACACATTCCCTTGCACACATGGAAGGAAAACTTCTTGGACAAAGTACAATGCTATACAAGCCTAGACCAAATCTGCAATTTGCAATTGTAAAGAAAGATTTTAAAAGGAAAAAGGAAAAAAAAAAGAGAAGCTGGAAACAACTCTCTCTCTCTCCCAATGACCTCACACATACTTACTGCCTAGGCAGACAGAACTGAAAATCCTATCTTCAACCTTTATTGCTTAGTAAACATCACAATTTTTAAAAACGGAAATAAAATTGTGGCCAAGTGAATGGGAAAGGTACAAATACCATTTCTCTTAAAGGAAAGAATTTGTTGATGTCACCTGATTATGTAAGCTTTACTGAACCTTGGAAAGAGAAATCGAAGGAGTCAGACTTTACAGCTGATGCTCAATCCTCCTGGATGCTATGGTACCTTGCACGAGTACTCTATGTTACAGCCTAACTACCAACTCCTGAGCCGAGTCCAGCCTCTGGGAGTGCAGGAAAGCTAAACAAACACAGATGGCTCGTAGTGCTGCCTGTGGGAATGCAGTTTAGCTGCCACGGAACAATTACTAGTCTCTGAAGCAACTAGAAAGGAAGAGCCGACTTCCTCCTCGTGGAGCGTGTGGAAGCGCTCCGATTCCCGGCATCCTCTTCCCTCTCCACTTTGTGCCTGCCCCAACAACTGAACCTCTTCCTACTCTACGAGAGCTCAGGCTTCACCTGCCGTTGGGAAGATGCTGCTAACTACTCCACACCAAAACTACAGATGGATTTTTCAATCCCGTTTATCTTGCTCTGCTTGTTAATAAATATAAAAATAAAGAATTATGGAACAATTGGGTTGTCTGTGTTACCTCTAAGTCTTTATTACAGATGGACCAGTCCACATCAGCTTCTCCTGAAAAACAGAAATAAAATTAATTTTATTTAATTTATATGAATATTTTTCTATAATATATTCAACATTATGACTACTGCATTTACTGAAACTGATAGTAGGCTTTGAATGTACCAAAGTGAAGAAACTAGTTCTATCTTCAGTAAAGGAAAGCTATCAACCTGCTTGGCACCAAACCTGATTCACCTTAAAATCGGCACATGTTCAACTATTATTGGGTGGACTTTATTTGACACCATCCTCTTGTCCTGCCCCCCTCCCCCGGGTATAAATTCAGGCAAGGATTTAATTTCTTCAGAGGCAGGGACTCCAAAGCTTCCAGTTCCAGCCATCTGAATTATCTCTGCATGCACTCATGGGGATGCCCAGCTAAAGTCCAGAGGTTGCCAGAGTGATAGCACGTGGAACAAGAAGTTAATGCACAGCATAAAATATACTTTCCCCCCTTATGAATTCACAAAATCTGTGTCTTCAGCAGTGCTTTCTGACTGCTGCATGCCAAAATGACTTTATACATAACCACAGCAACTAAGACTGTAAGCTAAGTAATTCTATTTCAAAACAGGGTTTGGTAATGTGCAATAAATCAGGACGACACACTAAATTATCAACTGTCACGCCATAACCTCTCACACACAGCCTTTGGACTGGCAGAAGTAAAAAGAAAAAAAATCAAAGAGGAAATAAAAGGCAATAAGCTAAAAGAATAGGGATGCAGTTACAGCTGTTTAAAAATTCTGCACATCAACACTGTTTACTTCTCTCACTGTGCAAAGACAGCTGTACCACCACAGCATCTTTTTCATCATTAAGGGAGGATTCATGTCAATGGAGGTGTTCACGTTACCTATACTTTTACAGTAACCATTACAACTTGTGCGCAAATTAATCCTGTGTGTTTGCAGACTTTTTAATGCAAATTGTCCCATACTGCTCTCACAATCCAGATCTGAACCATCTACATGTGTTATTAACACAAATCACAACATCAAGATTTACACAGTAAAAAAAAAACCAGTAAAAATTTATTGACCTGATTTTGATTGTACTATTCAGTTCCAATAAAAGGCAGATGACTAGAAATTAAAATTATACCATCTATAATGTCATGTCTAACCCTTCTTTTACTGAAAAAGTCAGTAATTTCAGCTAAGTGTGTAATGCACTATCTGGATACAAGGTACGTCACTCAAACATAGAGCAGGTGCTTTAGAGCATAATACCTGCTTGCTGCTGTTCTTCATCCAAAAGTCGGGGCCAATACTACCTGCTCTAATCTGAACAGCACTCTGAAATATTTTTATTTTCAACACTCTCTAATGTCAACAATACTAACAACCATAACAGAGACATTAATAATGAATTAACTGGCCTACTTGTAAAGCAATTTGAGTGATGTGTCATACATAAGTCATGGTATGCATAGCAACTGGCACAGCCAGAGCTCAAATACAAGCATCCAACGGATCCTTCACCCAAGCATCATTCAGGGTAAGAAGCGATCACCAGAACAAGAGGTGGTGTCATGCCCGCAGCTCTGGAGTTTGCTTCTCCCAGACTCTCGGCTCCCAGCAGAGAGGACGGAAGGGACAGCGTCGCATCAGCTCTCTTCAGTGGAAGTGAGTCATGGGTACGCCGAAAGGAAAATTAGGCCTTTTGGTGTCTAGTCATTAAAAGTAAAGAAACGCACTGACAAATTTGAGTGCATTATTTATTACTTGGAAGCCTGTTAAGGAAATTCATTCATAAAGAAAAAGATATTTGTAATTCAAAACTCTGCCCTGGCAATCAGTACTGTGAGTGCCATGTTTCACAGAAATGCACATGCAGAATGGTTGACAGGTTACAGATCAAAATTACCAGCGAATTAACTCCTGTTAATCATTAGGCATGTCCTTCCTGAGGACAAACCAACTAAGTTTCTCTTCTTCACTGTCAAAATCCCCTGCTTCACAGGGGAAAACCATAGTACAATGATTCAAATATTCCTAATGCTAGAAACTAAAACTGCTCAAATGAGAACATAAATACAAGAGCTTTAATGCTGAATGAAATAGTACAACAAAATCTCTCTTTACTAAATCAGTTTGGTGACCTAAAAGTTAAGTCTACTTCACAACAGAGTGCATAAGGCTTTGTTTTCAGTCACAATAAATTCTCCAGACTGAAAGATGAAAGAAGAGTTATGCTTCTGCAACCAACTTGAAATCTTGCTTTAGAGACACCTAGAAAAACCTGCAATGATTTTTCTCATTAACCACGGCATTTTGTCTGGCACTAAATGATGAAATAAATCACAAAACTCTGCTCAAGTTGACAAATACACCACCCCCCCGCCCCCTACCCCCGATTTAGTTTGCTTTGCTGCTTTGGACGAATTAACTCGTCCAACAGGCACTTCCAGTCTCTGGGTGGCTGCGGGTTCCTCTGATCTGGCTTTTTGGGCACTCCACCTCCCACCAGTCCTGCTTCTGCCCTTTGCTGGTCCTCCGGCAGCAACACCCATCGGCACGTTGAAGTCTCCTTTGTACCACGCTCTCCCTGGTCTGTAGCACCCATAATCTTTGTTTTCACTCCTTAATACTCAGAGACATGAAGGCGACAGGTCTGGGACCACAGGTTTGGAGAAGCTCTTTCCCCCAGGACACAGTGGTGGCTTCGCTCGCAGCCCTGGGGGCAGACGGGGGGCTGGCACCCCTCACCACCTTGGGATGCCCGAGGACCATCTTCTCCCACTCCACAACCCCAAACAGCAGCCCCAGACCCCGTCCTGGGACTGAGAGGGCAATTTTGGTCAAAGCACAGACATAAAAGATGTATGCTAATTACTGAAAGTTTCCGTATTTAGCAAAGGCTGGTACAATGAAACCTGCCACCTGAAGTTTTCCAAGGCCAAGCCAGTACAATGTTAAAGCATTTCATCCTTTTTTTTCAGATGGACACACACAGAGAGGGTGGGTTTCTGCCTTAAGGAATGGGGCTATGAGTACTTTATTTTTACTCTTAAGAAAGCAGCAGTTTAAAAGCTATTCAGATAATCTCTGTCAAGATTTTCCTCTTTTTTTGTGGAGAAGCTGCACACACAAAACTTGCTACTTAAAGGGTCCTGTGAGTTTTTAGAGTGTATTAATAAAATCCTCCCAGAACATCTTCAACAAATTCATGCTTTTATTCTTTCTCACCTTAGTTTGTTAAAAGCAATCTCATTTTTAAGATTATATTAATTTTTATTCTTCAACTAAAAAAAAAACCCTGACTTTGTCATATAAACTTCTTGTACTTAACTTTGAAAAAATGTCAAATTGTCAAACTGCAGAACAGAGAAGAGGAGAAGGGAAAGAAAAGGATGCAAAATATATACTGTTTAGATGAAAATGGAAGCTCTGTGCAAGGTTCTTCCTTTATAAAAATATTACACTTAGGCTGTCCTGTGCCCCTATACAATAGCATGAATGGTAAGCAACAGCTTTGTTTTTATTTAAAGAAAAATTTTGAAAGATCTGAGAGATTCACATATATCCCTTCACCAGCATGAAAATGTAAATTTCTGAGCGGCGCTGATGGAGAAGCCAGATTTAGGACCAGTGTTCAATGTGCATTCAAGCCTTCCCTCTTTCATTCCAGAAAGGGAAAGGAGGGGAGGAGGGAGAACGAGGAGGACCAGCAGTCAAAACCTGAAATTGCCCGGAGGAACAATCCGCTTCCACAGAACAAAAAACTGACTTAGAATAAACAATAAACTGTTCAGAAGATTTCCTTATCTGCTGTACCACCGATGATCCCAGCGGCTGAGCAGGTTGTCCCAGCAAGGCAGGGCACAGTCGGGCACAGATTTTGACCCCAACAAAAGTCACACTTTTATTTCACTCATCGGAGCTGGAAGAAAACACATCCCTGTTCTCCGAACAAGTTCAGCCTGCCCTGCAAACATTTATTTCATTACCTCATTTAACAACACAGAGAAACTGTAGAGCATGGACATTCAGCTTTGAAAGTAAACCACAAAATTTTCTAAAAGAGGAGGGCAAGTGGTGTCCCCCCCTTTCCTTCTAAATGGAAAATACACGTAGACATGTATTTTATTTAGTTTATTTTGCGATCAACTCAGTGAAATGGGCTGCTTCAAGCTGTGACAGTACGATATGTGGCCTGAAGGGCAAATACGTTTCAAAGCTGGGCTTTAAAAATTGGATTTTGACTGCTAATTAATATAGCACATTACAGAATAGAGAACCCTAATTACATTCTACTGTAAGACCTCTGTGGCAAGGACTGTTTCAGACACATCTCTGAACAATATTTAGCATGTCAGGACACAGCTTCTGCTGCTCCCGGAGTAACAAATAAAATTTTAAAATGATAAGCCCTAAAAATTATCTATATCTGTAAGAATTTCACATTGTGACATTTTACATATATCTGAACATTCCTGTTTATGTTTGAACCAATGTGATTCCAGTCCTATTGTAACGTAATTTGCTAGAACAAGTTTCACATCTTTTCGGTTCAAGTAAAAAAGTTTCTTTCCAAAAAGAAAGGAATGGAGGTATGAAGTGATAACAAACAATGAGTGCCCCAGAACAGAAATGGAGATTGCCTCCCTACATCAGATTTTGCAAAGCACAGGAATTCAGGTTTCTATGCACTAGGATGCACCATACATATCTCTTTTCTAGGAAGATCTATTCCAAGTACCCATATACCTGTGTGTCACCAGAAGTTTTTTAAGTAAATGATGTCTGCTCTAAAGCCACCTTAGACTAACTGTGAACTGAAACAGCAGCTAGTCCTCCTTATGCTGCCTGAAGTTCCCATTCAAGCTGCGTCCAGGCACAGCACAGCTCAGGTACACAGAGTTCCCAAATATCGCTGTTTGGAGGGAGGGAACCGCAGGTCTGAACGACTCCTTGTGCAGCCAGCGCATCTCTGGTTTCTCGCAGTTCCAGCTCCATCCCAACATGGACAAACACCCTGCAGGGTATCAGGGCTCGGAGATGCACAGCAGCTGCAGCAGATGAAGTACTCTCTGCATCACCCAGGTACTCGAATTAACCCCCGTGCAGAAGAAGTGGAATCGACTGCACTGTTTTTCTTAGACACTTCGAAGGATTTCTCAGCTTTGCTTTGATGAGCAAAAGGCAATTTACTTAAAAACAGGACACCTGCTGTTATAATGGATTACCTGGCAATATCTCTTAAATGCAACTTTAAGAGATCCATAAACTCCCACAGAGAAATCAGTCGATGTAATCATTGACAGAAGTTCAATTTGAGAAATTTTCTCATGGCAAGGAAAGACTCTCCTGCCTTCCCCTTGATATCTAATATACATATATGCACAGTAATATGCACTCTTTTTTTTTTGTCAGTGAGAAAATACCTGCAATACTTTACTTTTAGCAACCTTTATCTGACCCAGCATGCTGTTTTTGAAAAGCATCACCAAATCAGAAAGACGACAGTGAACGATCAACAAAACTCAACTTCTTTTGAAATTAATTAAAATGTAAGAAGTTGATTGAAGCAAAGGTAGCGTTGGCTAAAAGCATATCGGAGTTTAAAAAGAGAAAAAACACACCTCTGAACAGTTCTGCACAAGTGAAAACAAAAAAACCCAAGACCTATTAAAGTAACTTTAAGCAAACTTAAGCAGCCATTACCCATGGGAGAAGACTTAACCGTCACTGCCAGAGAAGAAAAGTCTGACGGTTGGGGGCTACGACATGGTAGTTATAATCCCCAGGCAGCATGTTCAGCTGGGGCCCGCTGCAGGGCTAGAGCTGCAGTTTTCAAGAAGACTCACAGGTCATGAAGTTTAATACACATGAATTAAGAGTACTTAACCAAGCAGAGATGCATGCTTTTGATATTTAAAGCAGACATTAAGAAATACAAAAATCACCCAGGTGTTAGCACATCCTGCCTCTTTTTATGAAATGTCAGGCATCCAGTATTGCGTTTCAGCCGTGTATCTCTTTTCTGAGTAGTTGAACTGTTAGACAATTTCTCTAACGATAAATCCTGCACCTTCTTCCAAGTGTGTGCCCTTTTGCATCTACCTCAACTCCATATATTCTTATGACTATGTATGGGTAAGATGTTTCACACACTAAGTAGGAATAAAAATGCGCAGTGAAAAAAGCAGAAGATAATGTAATTCTGTATATCATATTCTTGAGGAATATGTATACTACCAAATTGCTAAAATGCATAGACACATGTTAAAACACATAGTGTGCCTTTTGTATTATGTAAGTACGCATAATTTTCTGTTTTCTGTCTCATGCTATAAACACTGCTTCCTTTAGTCTTGACCACTGCTAGTGATGTTAATTCACAAAACTCAGCGGCTCATGATTTTCAAAGCTTAGCGCAACATTTGCAGAACAAAGTAGATTTTTCTCTCTTTTTGGTGGGTACAAGTATGGGGACCACAGGAACAGTTAAATTCATGGCATGGTTGGTCTACCACACAGTCGGGGGAATTCTTTAAATAGAGCCTGTCACTCTCTTTGCCCATCAATGGGATTTCCTTCTCAAACTGCTGATTCGTTCAGGTACACAACAGAGGAAATTTCAGTTAACCTTTGTTTCACCCCGGGGAAAAATCTGTCTGAAAAGTATAAAATGAATAGATTAAAAAAAAAAAAGAAAAAAAGAAAGAAAAGCTGCAGGGTTATTCTTCCTAGTGTTCACAGCAGTCAACGTTAAACAGAGAAAAGGAGGCAAACATGAACATTTCATTCCCACCAGAGAATAAGGTATAATATATGATTTAGAATTTCCATTGTCTATACTGTGATTTCTAATTTAGAGAAGGAAAGACTGAACACAAATCTATTGTTCTCATCGGGTGCATCAAGAATTCACTTTTTGACTATTTCCTATATGACTGAAAAAGGAATAATAGGTTACTCTGAAGAGAAAGCCTTTTTAGCTATTTGATTAAGTTGTCTTAAATACCTTTTAGATTCCAGCAATCCTTGGTGAAGAGAAAAATAATAAATGCTAACTCAGAATTACACGTGAAAAACTGCATTCAGAGATAAAATCAAAAGTACAGTCATAAAATAAAGGGAAGTTTCAGGATAGACTACTGCCAAAAATGTCTTTAGACTGTTCTAAATTGAATATTCTAAATGAATAGTAAAAAAAACCTGTTTTGAGATACAATTATAATTTCAAAATAGGAATAATAATTTTCATTTTTTAGTGTCATTCATCTGACAACACTCCTGTAGTATTTACTCTGGTATCAAACTGAACATTACTGTAAACTCCTCCCCCCCCCCCCCCCCCCTTGCCCCCAGTCTCCATAGGACTGACTGCTGGCAGACCTTGGGCAGTATGGTCAAGGTCCTGGTGTGGACGACTAGAAGGTCTGCATGGGTTTAGCTCCAGTGGAAGTGATATTCTGAAATTTCTTATGGGATCAATAGGATGCCAAGAATTGATTCTGTAGTACCGACTTCAATATCGCCAAGGATATTTCTGTATTTAAGTGATCGTTATTGTGCAGCAGATTTTGTCAGTGGCGATACAACACTTCATCGAGGAAGGTCATAAGGGAAGCCGGAGGGTTTGGCAGCTGTATAACCATGCAGAATCTTCATCTCTTAATCAGCCCTTGAAGAGTGGTATCTATTACAGTTATCAGTGTTAACTGTTGGAGTCCAGAAGCCTAACCAGTTCGTACACGTTGTTTTGATGATTTATACAGAATCCTTCATACAGTCAGCTAAAATGGTACTCAATTAATCGCTATGACCAGAACCTGAAGAGTACTGTTGCTTCACTTCTCAGGTATCATTGAATAGAAAATCTACAGTTGCATCTTGGGAACCTATTGTGGCAACGTATTGCATCTTTTTCCACCAATATAGAATGAAGGAGATGTAAATAAAAAAGAGGGAACAAAGTCCGTGGGGCCTTGTTCTACTGAGGCTTGTGGTGTCTGATCTGGCAAAGTCACTGTGCCTAAAAGAAGCCGTGTTAAGAGATGTGCCAACAACACTATTTTTCTCCCCACAATGGAGAGGAATCCAGATTTAAAGCTCCTTGGAAATGATTCATTAATGTTTCAACTGAATCACAAGCTTAAAACCATTAACCATCAGCTGTATCCTAGAAAAATAGCATGGCTCTCTTGATGCTGCCATTAGGATGAAATATGGAACTAAATTCCTGAGTTTGAAGAATACTGATGTAGATGAATATCTGAAACTTGTAAAGCTTAATTGGGGCTCTTACTTGACCCTACTTTTCCTCTGCAATTCCCAAAATCTCTAACCCAGAAAAAAAAGAAAAAGAAAAAAATAAATCACATTCCAACATGGGCTAACTGCCAGTCTTTGGGTATGGGCTAGAATTTCGGTTCAACTTTCTTTCATGCTGATAACCTGGCCTATTGGGCAAACACAAGCTAAATCATCCCAGTTCTCATGACTCCTTCCCACCCTCAAGGTCAGACCAGGCTCCCACATGGTGACGTGGGAGAAGAAGAGCTCTTGGAACATGGCAAGAACCACCACGGGGTGTCTGGTATGAGGCAGACCCAGGGTGGTCACACTATAACAGCTCCGAAGGTGGCAGTTCTCAGTGCTTTCACATTCTTTTCCTGGGAGCATTCAAATGAACTCTGCAGTGACTAACCTATCTCTAGAGAACAAACTATAACAACAACTAGACATTGTGGCTTGATTCTGATTTCACACTTCTGCTGTTCTTAAGAGAAGCAATTTATAAATTGTTAACGCAACCAGACTTAGACCGTGGCTATAGTTTTTCAAGGTTTTAAAATATTATAGATCATGTGGTAGCTTCACAGCTATGAAGGAGGAAAACCCTCAACACTTCTAAAGATACAGTTGGAAATGTGAACACCCTTGTACTAAGGTGTAACGCTACCAATAAGGTTTACAGGTTTCAAAGTTAGTACAGAGCCCTGACGTGATGAAGAGCAGCCTAAAATGACACTGGAACAGAAAGCGAGAGAGGGATTTACATGGTCTTTACCTCCAGATGAAAGGAGTCCCAGAAAGCCTGATCAAAACCAGGATGCAGGAAACTGTGTAACTCCGAGAGCAGAAATGAAGTTTGAGCTAAAGCTAATAAGAAGACCTGTGGGGTGAAATCCTGTTGGATATATCCCCAGTTCCTCTTTTTATCCCCCTGAGGATAATAGCAAAGATGGAATAGAAGATGCATGCGGGAGGCTCCTGAAAAATATTCATACTGAAAGTAATACTTCTACAATTCAGGAGCAGAAGTTGATGTCACTTCATGGATTTTCCATACATGAAAAAGTCTGTCCGAGGAAACCTCCCCATCTGCCATGTGTGAGGAATCCAAACAGCACCCTGGGCCCTACAGTGCCCTTCCACACTAAATCTTCCTCAAACTCGCACTTTCCAGTAAAATGAAAACATGAAAAGTGATCTGGTAACAGCACTCCTAACAGTAAGTGGTAGCAAAGCACTGATGCAGCTGAGGATGTGTTAACAGCATGTAGTTATTTTATGAGAAGAAAACTCCAGTGTTAATACTCTGCTCTAATTTTGATCTTCCTGAGCTTTAATGACCTTACTACCATACAGGCAGATTCTTTAGTCCATATCTGCTTGAACCACAAACACCTCTCACAGCAGGAAGAGGCCGAGAGATCTTCTCAACACCTTCTTCATGGTTTGTAAGCATGCATCAATCAAGATGACTCTTCTGACAGTCACTGCCATGGAAGATCATAGTTTGTCCCAGCAAAGATGATACACTGCTCCTAACCTGCTGTGAAGCTCTGTAGATACTTAAAATGTAAAAGCACCAAACAGCATTAACATGCTGTGGAAGCCTTGACAATCATACTTCTTGAGAATGATCTTACATTGGGCTCTGAGGAGCAGAGACTGAAATGCAGTGAAGAACTCAACACAGTGTCCTTTTCCATTTCAGTCCTCATTTTTTGGTGTACTTTGTTCCACATGAAAACGACATCATTTTCTTGGTAACAGAAAACAACTAGGATGGACTTCTCAACATCAGTCTTCTGCTCGCAACAGAAAACAGAGCTTTCCAGAAACACATAATTTCCATACTAAGAGGCACAATTGTAAGGTGATGAAAAATGAAGTGGCCTTGCTAACGAACTACTGATTCTCTCTGGCTAGAACAGTTTTGTCCTTGCAACAAGGACCACAGCAGAAAAGGTGTCACTCTCTTTCCTCCTCTTTCCAAAGAAAAGAGAAGGTGGGGAAAAGGAAATCTGTTCTCTATTCATAATCAGCAAATAACAATTCTGAATGAGAGAATTCAATTTTTGCTTATTTACAAATGTTTCAGTGGTTCAAGGAGAAAAAAAAAAAGAATTTGAGACCCCTGATTTCACTTCTGTTTCCCATGTACACTAGTGCAGTGGTCTCGACAGCAGGGTGCAGGCACCCCAGGGGTTGTGGAAGACATTCCACTGCAGCACGGGAAGAAAGTGGGGGGTTTTTACCATTAAAAAATAAAATAAAAAATATTTTTAAAATAGTGTTTAGTTAATCTTTTTCTCATCCTTTTTTACTTTATAATTTGTGTATGTTTTATAATGTACATCATATATTAGTACAGTACTATATGTATATAATTTACAAATAAATAAATGTACATATGCTGGGGGCATGTGCTCAAAAATGTTTTTCCTGATAGAGGTGTGTGATCAAAAATGTTTGGAAATCACTGCACTATAGCATGGCTTTTACTAGTGGCCAAAGAGTTACCAGTGAAAACAGAGTGAAGTCAATTTTTCTCTACAAAAGCCTGTGATGGATCAAAAAATTGGAAGTCCTCACATTGCATTTTTTCCATATCCTCAGATCCCACGTTTAAAAGATCACGTATATTTAGTACACACACTATCTTTCATCCTTTCAGAGGAAAAGCTGGAGTCCTTTGACTCTGGAGGAGGATGCAGTGTAACCACAATTGATACTTAAATGGCTGGGTCAAAAGTGTCCCATGCAGTACTAAAGAGGTATTTATTTACAATCTGAGTACTTGTCTCTGTTAGTTTGGTTTCTTTTTTTTGTTTGTGTTCTTTTTTCCTTTTTTTTCTTTTTCTCCTTCAACAGATACCACAGCAATAGGAAAAACCTTCTCGCTTCTACCAAAAACGATGCATATCTTAATTACGCTATGGTTAAGGAATGACAACTTTCTTCCAGATCTACTAAATTTAAGTTCTCTAACAAGATGAGTTTTTCAAACACTTGAGGTTGTTGGTAACTTCACCCTTTCCATGCAGCATGCAAGGGAAGCACGTTAGAAATTATGTGATCAGCACCCTCAAACCCCATAGTGCAAAGGATGCGCAGAATGACTCTGTTCTGACCTGTGGACCCTTAGCCCACGGTTTTGGCAGGGCTTCAGAGAGCTGCCAGGATCGGCCAGCCTGGCTCCAGTTGCCAGACTGTTATCTAGGCAATTCACTTCTTTTTCACGCGCTCAGCAGCTGCCCAGTACGAACAGGAAGACTGCTCTGCATTTTTCAGGCAGGAAGGTAAAATGTCGTGTATTAGAATAGCCCAGGATCATGGGAGTCTGAAAAGTAGACACACTGAATTTGTTTAAGATCCTGAGGACCAGTTAAAGCATTTTACTGGGATTTACTCCAAAACACTGACACCAAAAATGAAGGCATCTGATGCTGAACTCATGCACCGCTGGTAACAGCGTGGATGTGTAAAAGAAGTCAGAGGAAAAGTCAGCCCTGTTTCACTGAACTGCAGTTAGACAATAGCAATACTTACGCTCTGAATGCACTATTAACCAAGTTTCAATAACCAACAAGCATTAAACTAGAACCATAGTGCTTTTAGGCATAGATAATGTATCCTCTGCTCTACTTTCTACTTAGAAATTAAGCATAAATATAGTTTGTGCTGGATGTGGTTACTGCCCTAATAACTGTACTGCAACCAATCTGTGCTCAAATTCAAAAGTCCTGTTCTCTAAAAAATCACTGAAAAAAAATGCAAGTTGTCCATTTGGATAAATAACCAGGGGTGAATAAACATAAGATCAAGGAAGAAGTGCCCAAATGGTTAAGCACCATATTAACCTTGGTGGATGCTGCTCAAGTATTTTCACAGCCTGTGTTAATGTGCTCAAGATATAAAACAGTTACATGGGGACAAGTAGAGCTCACAAACCTATATTTGATTTTAAGCATTTAAATTCTGAGCATTTAAGAAGCCTTTGCTGTAAGTAAATCAGACAACAGAAGTACCGCACAGTTAATACAATTATTCTTTAAATAGCGCTTTAAGGCATTTAATAGTACTTTTTCCTGACATTAATAGAACTGGAAGGCGTACTATACACAAACTCTTCCTACCTGAATTTAAATAGTGCCACTCTCAACTTTTTGCTGTTCCTGTAGGAAAGTGTTATGCACTTCATATTTATGATTTTTTAAATGTAATTTATGTTTTGATTAAAGCATTTTTTGTTTCAATGTTGATTTTCAAACAGTAATATTCTTTATAATATGCAGTTATTTAATTCAGCTCAATAACTTCATGTGTGGGACTGAAACATTTGTATTAATCTGAGAAAGCTGAAACGTATTTGAAGTTGTGATTTAAGTCATTCTTTTCTGATAAAGACTGAATAATCTAATCAGTTTAGCCTACATACCTTAGGTGAAAGTCCCTTACACTGGTCACTGTAGTAGAGTTATGATTCTACTGTGCAAACTTACTAAATATATTTTCCATATTGCAAGTCAGGGCAATAATTTCTGAAATCTTTGATTCAGGTTGTTCCCCTTCGTCTGGACAAGAGCAAGGGATGTCTGAATTGATGATTAAAAGGCTGGTTGCAAAGCGGATTCTGCTTCTACCTAGCAACACTCAGAAAAAAAACAACTAGTCCTATCACTGAAAAAAATTATCAATGCCTCATTTAAAATGTGCAACCAACCGAATTTCCTGAGCAGTGTGGCAGCTCGTCACTCCTTTAAAAACAAATAATACGGACACTCTCTCTAACTCCCACCTTCTTTCACTAGGCTGTAAGCACAGAGGAAGGAGACAAGAAAAGCAATAAAACGTCACGTCGGATGCTCTGAATCCTTCACCGGGGCACAGACTGTGCACGGGGAAGTGGAGCCAACACCGATCTTGTGAAGATCAATCCCATTTCTAATAGTCTTGAGGAGCTGGGAAATGGAAACACACAGCAGATGTTACAAGAGATGTTCGTGAACGGAGATGGCAGCATTTAACACGCAACTTTAGAAACGACTAACTAGACTTGAGAGGAGACGACAGAAGACGACTCATGTCTGCCCTCCCGTCTTTGGCTGGTCATTGAGCGTGGACAGGATGAGCACGCACAGGACACTGCACCAGTGGCTGTTCTGATGTTTGCAGAGCCTTTCCAAAGACAAGTCCTCTCTTATTTGTACTGTCTTCGCAGTTGAGTAACATCCACACTGGGCAGGTTTCATCTGGTGTGGGTTTATCAGACGTTGTACTACCAAAAACCCTCAGCACAGAAGGGGTTTGCTGTTGGTTTTGTTAATAGGTCAAGCTCTAGATGTCTTCACCTGAGCCTAAAAGAAACTATGGCAGAAGATGCTTTCGCTGGAACTGCCTAAAGCACTGACTGCATGGGCGAGGAATTACATTTTAGCGCATCACTAACAGAAATACACTGGCACAAGTGTGCAACACAGTCCCACACACAACAAGTACGTGACCTGGTGCTAAAGCCATTTTACACACACACCTACTTCTGACGGCTGGGAATTGTCACAAGGTTTGGCTTCGACGCTGAGTGCACGTGGTTGAGAAAAAAAATAATCCAAATCTATATCATCAGTTAAGAAACAGACTTACAATACTCTTCCCATATACTCACCTCCCCAAATAAGGGCAAGACAAGAGGCAGAAAACTACTAAAACGTTATCACTTCTGGGTGGCAGTTAGAACCTCTGCTAAGAACAACCTCAAATAATTTTATTACAAGTCCTTGACATAGTAGCAATAAAGAAATGCCAGGATGCTAGAGTTTGCCCCTCCTTTTACTGTAAGTCAGTGATTCAGAAGATCCCACATGACTGAATTCAGACATGTATTTTGCATCTACTGCACAAGTTTGAAAATCATATATTCATTTTCAAAAAAATGTGACAGTATATTTGAAATGCATTATTTGCACATTTGCTTTAGTCTACTTCTGTATTCAGATGAGATCAATAGCTCGATGATGCAGTAGGAAAAATTTGTCGCATCATTATTTTTTTAACAGAAGTGCAGAGGGAAGTACAAGGGAAAGATAATCTGCAATTTGTTACCCAGTAGGACTCTTAAAATGATTTTAAAAAATGAAAATAAAGTATGAAAGTAGAAAGCCAACTACTCAACACAAATGCATCCAAGTAAACAAACTATTTAAACAAAACAGATTACATCACTCACCAGCAACATTAAAAATCTAAGAAAATGAGTGGGCCAACTACTTACTTTTAATCTGAGAAGGGAATGCAAAACTAGCCTCCCTCTCTTGGAAATAAAAAGAATGATAAATTAACTGGTTGCTTGAAAAGAACATATCTAAGGAGTTGTAGAAACACTCATTTCCTTTTTTGCCATTGTCTCTGATGACATGCTCTTTGAATTACATACCTGCCTCCAGCCTTCATTATTTCTATGTTTCATTATAATGAAGATTATACTTTGACTTTCAAGGCTGCTCACCATTATAAAATCCCGCAAAACCTTCCTTTCCCTTGCAATCTTCAAGTGCCATAATGAAAATGACACACAATTCTTCCGCATTTTTTTTTTACCCATAACACCACCCCCTGCCGCACACAAAAAACCAAATAGTGTAGAGAACCCAGGGCCCAAGAAGTCCACAACAGATGCCAGCACTGTTACCGATTTCAAAGGGTAGATTGCTTAGATTGGAATATCTCGGTCGCCTGCAGCAGTGAACAAACAAACAACTGGGAAATATGAGTTGTTTAATCACAGACAACGTTTGCACTGTTAAAGATGAACAAAAGAGCTCAAATATCCAAAATGGCTAATTTTTTAGACAAATCTCCAATTATTTTATGAAGTGCACATGAAACCTTCATTTTAATCCCCCCTCATTTTGAGTTGTATAGTAACTTGCACGAGGAGTCCAGGTACGACTGAGGTTGCGTGAATGCCAGCGTTACGACGCTTCCACGTTACGGTGCAAAGGACCGTGCTCTTGCGACGACTAACCGTGAGAAAACGCAAATGATAAAGCAAAGGCTGGACTGTGACCTCCTACTTCTGCCCCTGACACTTCCCTAGCAGAACAGGCGAGCCCCAGCGCCGGCACCATCCTCCGGCAGAAGATGCCATGGGCGCACGGGTGCTGCCCGGCAGCCCAGCTAGCTCCACGCCAGCCCCTTCCAGACCTGTCCCAGGTCACCACGTACGGCGGAGCACCACGGTGCTGGAGGGCAGCTTTGCCCTCCTGGCCACACCATTGGAGCACAGCTCCATCCCAGGGCATGGTCTGGCAAGCCCCTTGGCTTGGGCACCCAGGGATGCTGTTGGGATGGTCTCAGCCTGCTGCTGGCACACGTGGATGGATGGTCACCAGTTAATTTTCTGCGCTTTTGTTCAAGGTTCACGCCTGTATTTGCACTTTCGCACGGTGTTTCATGCGAGACTTAAGGTACTGTTCTCATCTTGAGCATCTATGGCTTCAACAAAAAAATCAGTAGGGTTCCTGTTTAAAAAGAAAAGCAGCATTCAAGTATTTTGTCAGGAACACATTTTACCTGCTGCGATATACTATTTGTTTAGACCAAAGAAGGTACCGTAGCAATCCCCCTGGGTTATTCTGGGCACAGCTTCCAAAGCTTCTGCAGATGCCTGCAGGCTTTATTCATGTTGAATAATATAACCTCCCTTTTTTTCTTCTTTATTTTTGAATCCAACTATTCTTGCACTCATACAAATTTTTAAAAATTAAGTTTCTGTAAACACAGTGTTATCTTAATAAGTTCAAATATTATTAGACTATTCCCCAGGGGAACAAAAGCAATATGTTCTAAAGCAAGTGGCTGTACATTTTGCAGACGGTGGCTATTCTGAAATTAAGAAATGCAAATGATTCTACAGTTTATGTGCCTCAAAGTAAAAATAATGATATTAAATTTTAAAAAGGTAGCATAAGATATTGCTGCTTACGCAGGAGCATGAGGATGCCAAGGGACCCAGAGCTATCCTCGGTCTAAGGTTTTCAATGGCACAGACTAGTGATCACAGGATGCTGGTGATACTCTCCAGTTACCCCTGGCAACCCTTCTCAACTGTAACGATGCTGCCCTACAATAGCTTTCACTGGGCAGCTTTCTCTTCACTTAGCTGAATGCTTTGGGACCATCTGCGTCGGAAAGCATAAAAGGCCAGCCTGCCTGTGGGCCCGTCACTCTGAACACCACCTCTCTGAC
Source organism: Astur gentilis (assembly GCF_929443795.1). Taxonomy (NCBI): domain Eukaryota; kingdom Metazoa; phylum Chordata; class Aves; order Accipitriformes; family Accipitridae; genus Astur; species Astur gentilis. The sequence continues at coordinate 1,227,368 of NC_064919.1, forward strand.
CCCGATTAAATACAACTTTCAATCCCTTTTGTCCTCCCTGTTGACTTCTCCTATTAAGGGAGCCCTTTGACAAAGAAAGCGGAAGAGTGGACTAAGTGCCCCCAAGAAAGGTGATGTCTGATACTGCTCAACACAAGGATTAGCAAGCCAATACATAACAAAAGCAAGTTTGGGGGAGGGGTAAAGAGGAAAGGAAAAAAACGGTTTTAGCCAGGTCTTTGACTAATTCAGTAGGTACACAGTTCAACAAATAGCCATACAAGAGGCCTGCTCCGAAAGAAACAACTACTGGAGAACAATAATTTGAGGAGATACCTTTCAGCATCATGACACAAGGCCATGACATTGACAAGAATGGTAGATATATCATTTGCTACCTATGGTTTTTTAAACTGAATTTTGTGCAGAGGAAAGGCACCGAGAATACTCCAGAAGTTACTTTGAAGACAGACTGCTTCCTACAGGAGGGTCTTGTAAAATATCTTAACTTCAGTCATCTACACTAACTTTAAAGGCAGGAGGCTACAAAAACATGAATGACAAGAACATTACCTAGAGAAAACCTAAATTATTTGCCACGCCAGAGGTGATTGTTTCCAAAGGCATATACTAAAAACTATCTGCTTTTTGGAATGTACAAAGCATCTTTGTCAAAAAGAATAAACAGTTTTAATTTGCCATATTTTCAGCTCAGAAAGACTCACAGTAGCAATGGGGTGTCCTAACGTAACACGGGCTCTGAGCCCCAAGAGTGCAGAGGCACTGGGAGCAGGAGCAAGGGGAAGAGCAGAGTGCCGACTACTCCCACCATCCATGCCTAGCCTCGGCAGAAGACAGTAACCTCCTGGCCAGCACCCTCAGCAACACCGATGACCAACTGGGAGAGTGGGAACCTAGCTGTGCCCTGCTGCAAGGCAGAAAATAATGGTGCTCCAGCAGCGTTTGCCCAAGATATGGGGCAGTAATAATTACGTGATTATCACAAGGGAAAAGTCAGGAAGCACCTCAGTGCAGAAGATGTCTCCACTGAAGAACCTGAAGCCAAACAGAAGGGAATTCCGTAGAGTGAAGCAGCAGAAGGGATGACTGGGGATTTTAATACCAGAAAAAAAAGGTATTGAAACAGCAGAAGTGACCAGAAGAGAGAAACAATAGTCAGAAATACATACACAAAACAAATCTTAAAAGAACCCCCGTGAGTTCTGGGAGCAGACCTCTATTTCTAAACCCCAAATTGGCAGTAATTAGGGTAGGGAAGCAAGCAGATCAGATTGGCCCCAGGAAAATGTCAAAATACAGCAAATCTAACCTGCTAGCGTATTATGAAGGATTACAGCACAACTGCTTGCCAGCAGAGGGTTTTTTCATACTACAGCTTAACCACATTTTTCCTTTCTTTACAACAGCTCTGCCTCCCAAAGCCCTGAAGTTATATCCATGACCCCTCCAGCTGTGGACCAGAAAAGACTTCCTCCAGAGCATGTCAGGAACGCTGGTGGTGTTTGTACAAAGCATCACGGTGTAAACCTTCTTCTCAATCCTCTTGGTGGGGCAAGTCATTGCAAGGAGCAAATCTTTTCAGGGATTAAAAGCAAAATGGGCACATCATCAAAGCTGTGTTCGCTTCCCAGCCATCAGGAAAGTCTGATTTTGTTATTTAGAACAACATAAACTATTGGCAAAGTTATTATCTATGTAAGTGCTCTAAATGTCCCCACTCACGCTTGATCTACAGAGGCATCAGCACTGCTGCCCCCACCTGATCCCCCTTATCTAGCCTGCTCCTACCAATTCCAATCCAGTTGTCGTACCATATCTTGTTAAGTAAGCAGCTCACCTCCAAGTTTCACTACATCACCAAAACACTCTTATGCCTCCTTTAATGCTGTCGATCTGTATGGCATTTTAGTGCACAAATGACCATTACAAACATGAGGCAGTTGGTGGTCCTAACACTGAGATCTGGTTCTGCGTTACAACAGGCAGAAATGGGACACGTGGAACGAGCAGAAGTCTCTGGTTGCCAAAGAACAGCAACAGAACGAGATACAAAATCAGCAGGTTTTAAGATGAAAGTGTGAGAGGAGACATGCCACTGGGGTTGGTCCAGGCCACAGAACAACAGGACTCCTATCAGAGCAGGCTTCTTGCCCCTCTGGTGACAAGCAGCATAGTCACAACCCCTGTAATTGAGATTGCACCAGGGACAAGCTGTGCAGCGGAGAAGTTGTAACGAACTTCTCCACTACCGGAGTGGGGAGGGAAGGAATGGGGACACATCAGCCACGACAGCTACCAAAATGGACGGTGTGAGTCAAAACCTGTGTGTTCCCCCCCCACAACCCCAGCTTGGCGGTGCAGTGCCAGCAGGCACAGCGGAGCTGGCACGGGAGCTCTGCCAGCAGCACGCCGTGGCTGGAGCACCGGGACATCGGCGGCAATCTCCACCACCTTTCTTAGCTGGCATGCGGTGGGATCGCACACATAGATGAACGGACACGACAAGGCACACTGTGGCAGTCACCAGAATTATTCATCCAGAATGTGCTAGTTGTACCATTCTGGCATGGCAATCCCCCTTTTAAATAAAAGGTGAAAATTGTGCCTGCATCAGTGAAAAAAACCTCCTTGCATGCGGCAGGGCCAGAATTTCACCAGCTGCCAGTTCAGGTGGGCAGCATCAGCGGTGCACCGTTCTCCAGTGAAGCTTTCCACTTCCAAAACTTGTGTCCAGCTACACCGACCTCCTTAAAAACACTTGCTGCAGCACCTCATTTTGAGTCCCAAATGTACAACAAAAGACAATGCAAAGTACAGCTGGCATGTCTTAAATCTTAACTACACGAGACCCAAAGGAACAGATGATCGCGCTACCATCAACCAGCAGGCAAAGTTTGTGGCCCCAGAAACTGCTTCCAGACACCATTCCAGCATGGGTTTTGCACAGGTTACAGCAACTGCTCAGGCTCAGATCTTGCAGCAATTGGGTTTTTACTGACAGCTTTATTAACATTAACTATGTGCCTTTTAAATTTTCTATTGAAATTTAATGTTTTATTTGGCACAGTCAATTTAGACTACAGATGTATTTCCCTCTTCCTCTTTTTGTCTTTTTTGAAAGGGGGCAAAAACATCAGTAAAGTCCCCAAATGGGCGCCACTGAAAATTAGTATTTCTCTATGCACTCAAGAAAGTAATAGATGGGAACCTGTTTCTAATAGTTTTACTTTCTGTGTTATCTGGAGAAAAACAGATTCATACATACAAAGTGGACTGTTTCAGAAGATAGTGCTGTGAAAAATGAAAGACTGTTGCAAAGTAAAAAGTGATTATTTCAGATGAAATGAGAAGCTCCAATGTCAACCTTACTGCCTGAATCAGCAAAAAATCAAAGCTTTCCATAGAATAGGAAATTGGAGATTTTCCTTAAATTTACATTTCTTTTTGCTGAGCACATTTTTGCTTAAACATGAAAGAACTTCTTAGAGACACTCCTAGTTTCAGACATTGCTTTTTGCTACGGTGCTGTAAAATGCTGCTGCCTGGGACTGGAATTCCATTAGTACAATTGGAAGAATTTATGTATTAATGCTAGATATGAGCCACAACAGCCATGGAAGCCAGCTATTTTTAAGACTTATGTCTATGGACAACATCATCCAAATGAAATTTCATTTTATTTTAAAATAAGATCTCCTCAGCCATATTGACAATTGTCCAACAGAAAATCCAAAGCGATATGACCTAAAAATACAAATTGTAGTTTCTTGCGGCAGAATGCATCAGAAATGTAGGCAAAATAGTGACGTATACATCTCCGATATTCTGTGCACTTCTACAATAAAATCAGGAAAAACTAACTCCAGGAATTTCATCATAAAGCATTGTACTATTTATTAAAACCTAAGAGATACATACCATTTGTATTCCACATATGTAGTATCATAATTACATAATTAAAAACCATATAGTTTTGATATTATGATCTACCTTGTAAGAGGCTCCTTTTCAAGACTACCCTTGTGATTCTAAGCCTCAACAAATTTAAACTGAAAAAGAGTGAAAAAAATTACCCCAATCAGTCAGAAAATAGCTTTGCTTTATTCCCTCAGTGCTGTATCTTCTCCTTCACTGAAGAGATGCCAAGTATCCTCCCTCACACCAGTGCAGTCATACGGGCTCTTCTCTAACATCAGGCTAACAACATGCAGACCTACCAGTAGAAACTTCCAGCGAAAACAGGAGACTAAGGGCAACAACGTAAGAAGCAGCAATATGATTATCCTCTGCAGGGTAAGATGATAAAACGATGTGTATCCACTACAGGAACACTGACAACTCCCCAAGACAGACCAGAGTCTGTAAACTGCCTGGTTTTCAAAAAATTTCAAAAAATGAAGCATCCTCAGCCAGCAGTATGACCTAACCTTTAGAAAGTAAACCCTGTTCTTATAGCAACTGTTTTTTCTGGTGACCATTCCTGAAGTATCTGCTGAACTTCTGGAATAAACACGGAAGGATGAGGGAAGTTACCATGTCAGCTGCACCTAGAAATCCCGGGACTATACAGAGAAGCAAAATCTTCTTTTGCAAAGAAACCCTACAATTCGCAACGGGAAACCAAAACCTGGTTCTCCAGCCTGACAGCTGACAGTGCCTGCTGCCGCTGCCTCTCGCAGTACATACACGCTGAAGAGCATCGCAGGAGAAGACGCTGAGCTCTCTGGCTGCGCATCCAGGGGTGTCCACATGCTCTCATGGACCTTCTCCCCTGCAAAGGTCCTGCAGAAGAACCAGCCTGGCAGAAGCTGAGATCAGGCTCTTCCAGGACTGAACTCACCGGGGGCTAGCTGATTTCCAAATTATTTGAATTTGCTTTGGCATGTGAGCCACTGCTCCCTTGCAAAAGCAAACTCCAGTAATCCTTCAGGACAGAGAATATGCTCACACCACACTGCCTTGAATAGATTAATAATTTACAGAAAATACTGTTGTATGAACTGCTGATTCAACCACAGCAACAAATATCCAGAATCTTAAACTACAGGCATGAAACCTAGGTTAATCAAGATCTCTTAAAAACTCAATGAATAATCGTTTTAAAACTCAACTGAAATAAAACTGCTCTGTATTTGCTTCTTTACTTTGGCACTGTGCTGGTTTTGGCTGGGACAGAGTTAATTCTCTTCGCAGTAGCTAGTATGGGGCCATGTTTTGGATTTGTGCTGAAGAGAGTGCTGATAATAAGGCGATGTTTTCCTCACTGCTGAGCAGTGCTTGCACAGCACCAAGGCCTCTTCTGCTTCTCCTCCCACCCCACCAGGGAGCAGGCTGGGGGGGGCACAAGGAGTTGGAGGGGACACAGCCCGGACAGCTGACCCCAGCTGACCCAAGGGATATTCCAGACCATAGGACATCATGTATTAATTGTGTATGACGACCTCTCCTTGTGTTTTTGCCTCTCTTGCTGGTAACCAAGAGTTTTAAATTTGTCCTGGCTAGTACAAATGCAAAAGACTAGACTGTGGGTCACCAACATCTGCAAAGTAGATGGACAATTTGAAAGAAAGGAAAGTCACAGGCAAAAACCAAAGATGTCACTGCAAAAGATGAGGAAAAAGAACATGCACAAAGTAGCCAGAACTATGAAAAATACAGTAAAAACACCAAAGATGCTAGAAGTGTTTTCTTCTGATTGTCGCCATCAAAAGTACTGCACTGTATTAGTAAGTGACCTAACAGGGGCTTAAACTCTAATTATTCTGTGCTTAACCCCATATGCAAGCCAATCTGTTCCATCATGCATAATATTGCAACAAATAATATTAAGCACAACAAACATGTATAAGTTGCCATCAAGACATTTTTTCTTAAGACTATATCCATCTCTACAGAATTCACATACAGATATTTGTGGCAATTATTTGTATCTAAACCCCAAGTAATAAAAACAATTCCCTTTAGATTACTACTTTTAAAGCATTTCCTGGAACAGAGTGGTTAGATGGCATTCTCCCATTTGGAGAGGTCATTCAAATACAGATTTTATAGGGCAACAAACCAGAAGAGCAGGCGAAATGCAGTACGAGCCTGCCTTTGTTTCCTCAGTTTCCCGTTTTTCTTAGAGAAACTTCAGTCCATCCTTCCCTCCGCGCTGAAGTTATTGGAGAGATGACACCGCCCAGTTCCTCCTCGGGCAACTGGAACCAGTTAGGTCTGGACAGGCAGGGGGTTGGCGAGGCCATGGGATGGGGAGTGGGCACTGCGACCCGGCTCTGGGACCGGTGGGGTCTGTGGGACCCGGCAGGCAGCCGTGGGCAGTGGGTACAGCCCACGGTGGGTGGGCAGCCGTGGGGGTGCAGGCGGTGGGGAGCCGTCATGGACAGGCAGAGGTCCACAGGCTTTAAGGTGTGAGGCCAAGGAGGGTGTCACGGAGCACCACGGAGGGGTTTTCAGAACCTCCTAAGGGGGTTTGGGCAAGAGGGATGAGAAGGCAGGCGGTGAAAGCAGCAGAAGGTGAGAGGGGGCACTGACCCTCACCCAGGGCACCGGCAACGTGAGATCCGGCGAAGATTTTGGGCCGTGGGCGGCACCGACCTCCGGCAGGTCGCAGAAAGCACGGTGGCTTCTGCCCGAGCTGCCGCAGGGGAGGTGCAGCGGAACGGAGGGACGCCAGGACAAAGCCAGCGGTTGGGAGATCATCTGCTGCCCACCAAGAGGGGCCACCGGGACGGGGAGCAGGCAGCGGCATGCCCAAGGAGGGTCAAAGCAGCCGGGGGACGGACGGACGGACGGATGGACATGCCTTGGTGGCTGGAGAGGAACTCGGGGCGGCCCTCGAGGCCATCGGCAGGCAGCGGAGTCAAGTCTCCCTCCTTTCCCGTTACCTCACTTAACGATTTAGTGGCATGTGGAGAAGCAAAGGGATGCCACCAGCTCCACAGCAGCTCCACGGCTGCCTCTGGGAGCGCCCGTCCAACAGCCCCGCTCTGTCTGCGGAGGACGCAGAGGAGAAACCGCGTGGTGGGACCACCAGCCCCTCCTGTGGCGTGAAACCAAGGTCTGCCACGCCACAGGCAGCAGGACCGAGCCGGGATGCGCGGCAAGGTGCTTGGAGAGACAGGAAACATTAAAATTACTGCACACGAAGGGAGCTCTCTGAAGTCCAGGCTGCGTTTGAACACTGAACTCTTTCGCCTGTCCACAGGCAGAGGAGGACGAGCAGCTCGGTGGAGAGAGGAGAGGACCGACCCTTACGTCACTGCGCTGCAGCAAACAACAGAGGGAAACGTTCAACCCCGTCGCCTCCAGCAGCGCAGGTGGCAGGAGCAGATCCTCACTCTTCTGCAGACAGAGCTGCGGCAAATCATCACCGGCTGAGCTTTGTTGAGAGAAAACAACAATGCGTTCTCCCCCGTGAACAGAAATGGAAAAAAAACCCCAAAACCAAACCCATAAACCAACTCCAAAACCCAGTTAAGACTTCAGCCCACAATATCTGAACCTAGCGAACGGGATCTCCTTCTACCTTTTTGTCTTCCAGCCTTGGAGACTCCAGGAACTCTCCCACCTGACCTGGCCAGCTGAGGACACCCCTGTCATCTTCCCACTCGACAGTAAATTCTGCTGGGGCCAAGCCACAAACCTTATTTCACAGAACTGCAGCAGCGCTGGGAAAACCACGCAGGAGCACTTCGTCCCGCACAACGTGTTCTAGTAGAGTGGCTGTCAGCGTACAGGCGAGAGTCCAGCTTTTCAGGACTAGGTAACGTGAAAGATATTTTCATGGAAGAAAATTTCCTTCTTCAATTACATTTTCACACTCCCAAATTTTATTTCTCTGCAGGAGAATGGTTATCTGACAGGAATAAGCTTTCACGACACACTTGTAACTTCAGTTTGGAGAGGGACAGAAGAAGTGCTATCAGTGATCTAGCTGGAAACAACAAGAAACGGAGCAAGGCAGCCCAAACGAATGCATGCAAAACTCGCACTCGGGAAAGAATGTTTTTCTACCCATGCTTTTTAAAGTTGAAAATGCACTGCCAAAATCCTCTCAGCAAGCACTAACAGCATATCATCTGTGCAATCAGTTACAAAATCTCCGATTCCAGCATTTTGTAGCTGATGATGTTTACTGCCACATCCCCACAGCAAATTTAGCTTTGTGTTCTTTATTCCCATTTACTCTTCTAATGACACACGCTGAAAATAAAAGGTACCAGTGTAACATAATTCAGACATTTTAAACTTTTCTCTCCACTATTTCTGAAACATATCTGTTCCATTCAGGCTTAAAAAAAGGAGATACAGAATGGGGTTAAGTGCATCTTTTGTCAGTAACCTATCTGCTCCCTGTGGTCTCGTAAACAAGCTGCTTTCTTTAGAAATACAGCAGACCTTCAATTTAAATTTATGGAAAGGCTGAACCAGAGGAGCCCGCACTCAAATAATTTTAATAACCTATTAAGTTGCGACTTCAGATTCATTTTATAACCATGTTCCTCAGGGAACAGCACTATCAGGATAAAGATAGAATTTTTTTTCTTTTAAAGATAAATAGCATCATTAATCTGCAACATTTCTTTTCTATTATCTTTCAAAATGAGGAGTTATTTTGTTCTGATCTTGAGGTAATTAGCCTTCATTCACTAGCCAGAAAATGTCTGTGTTCTGAAAATTAAAAATGTGTCATTAAGTGGAATTTACCATAATGTCATTTATCTTTATATAGTTCATCAGTGACAGCAATGGGCCTGGGAATCCATCAGCTTTTACCAAGGAAGCATTAAAACAAATTGAAAAACAGAATAATCCCAGGCACTCTTTAACACAGTCAAAGCCATTTGGGTAATTAAATAGTGGTATTTAAAGTTTTAATTTAGATTTTCCCCTCTGTTCATCAGCAGTCAAATGAGATGTTCATATTCATAACTGTTTGTAATAAAGGGTTTCATAAAGCAAACGGAATATCAATGCCGTCAAAATTAAAGAGAACACAGAGAAATCTTTCAAGTGCAAACAGGGAAGTTCATTCCTACTGCACCCTATTTTCTAAGATTACATCGGGAATAAAACCTCGCTATACCTGGCTCGCTTTCCATACTAATAATGTACAAATTCTATGATGTTTGTGCTCCCAGTAGTTATAGCCACCTTCATTTACATTTCTTGTCTTTGAGTGTTTTGTTACACAGAAAAGCCAACTTCAAGAAGTGGTATAGTTTGCCTTCTGTTTCCATTGTTTTTCAATTGTTTGCATATTAATCTCAAACATCTTTTATCTTGTATGTTCAGCTCTTGAGAGGTTATCGTTCTGTTGTGCTCCTACAGCTATTGCAACGCAACAATGTGCACCCAGGAAGCTAGTATGTAGTATAAATAATGCTAACAATAATTATTTAGGGACGCAAACAGAATCACTAATGAGCAAACTGTATAACTGTAATCAACTTCAGGGAATTTGTTTTTTTATATATACAGACAAAATATTAAGAAAATGTTTATTAAAGCTTACGACCATCCCAGTTCAACCCAGAATAGCTTATGTGAACAAGCTTACATGAGCATCCTACCTACCTAACTCTCTACCTACGACCACAGAGGTTAGTCAGCACATACTTCTGGAGACCACTCCTGTGGACCAGCTGACTTTGGCAATAGATGGTTTAGCAGAAAGAGGACGGCTCTCCTAGGAAGGCCATCAGTACTGCTATATAGTGAGATAAAATGCAATTAAATCTTAACTTCAGGACACAGCTCTAAATTTGCTAATTATGGTTTAATTATGTTTAATTACAACTTCCATGGCAGGAAAACCACTGTATAAATGCTTGCTAGTACCGCTCTTACTAGATACCATTAAAGCCTACTGTCAGTTTTTGCCAAATTAAATGAGACAGATTAAGTAGTTCCTCATGAAACAGTTTCAACCGAAATAAGTCTGACTAATGAGACTTTCAACACATGTACATTCTCAGCAACATGCTATTGGCTGGGACACAGTTATTTAAAATATGGGGAAAAAAAAAGTATATATGCTCTCTTCTGAGTGCAGCTGGACCTAAATTAGACCAAAACTGTCAACAGTTTAGTGTGCGATTTTCATTCTCTTCTTCCACATGGCAAAAAATGTTAAAAGATTTTAGCTTGTTTTCGAATGAAAAGTCTAATAACTTTTGCTCACTCTTTTTTAAATAAAGAAGAAACCCCCAAAATTATGACTCCATTTGCAATGTTACAGACACTTAGATGTACATTTTTGCAGAACCACTTCTATTTTTCAGTTCCAGAGCAGTGGTAGTATAATACGCAAGAAAAGATACTCTTATATAGCACCAGAAAGAAACATTAGAAACCTGAGTGCCTCTGGAAATTTTCATGTATTGAGTGGAACGATACAGCACAGCATAAATTATATACAACGTAAAATCAGCACAAGCTTAACAACTCAATAAATACCAACACACTGATGATAAATTAGGCTACAGTATTTTCTGCTATATTCCTATTCCTCCTTTGCTGATCACACTCATAGTACAGAAAATACTGTAAATACACATCTTTCAAGAAAGGCTGGTCTCTAAACAAGTAGCCATGCTAGGTTTTTAGCAGTGTAAATTTTCTCTTCTGACAATAATGAAATATTCCTTTTACTTATCCTTCTAAAGTATCTTCCCAAACTTACTTACCTCTGTTAACCTGTTTCCATGAACGCCATTCTGGCAACTTTGGATTTTCTTTCTTTCTTTCTTTCTTTTTTTTTTTTTTTTTTTTTTTTTTAAATTTAACTAGATGCTTTTGAGTCAGTACTATCGCTTAGCTTCCTCTGAGGCAGGGTCATACTGGCATAGTTGGACTTTAAGCTCTACAGCTCTGCTAGATTTCACTCCTTTTTAGCAGCTCCTTTTGTTCACAAGCACACATTGTCATTGAAGGAGATGGGGAGCAACTTTCAACTTGTGAAGCAAGTAGGTCTTGTGAAATTATTCCATTCCTAATTCCTCCTACCCAGGCAGTGAATAAATACACCATTACAACTGCTGTGGAGATCAAAATGAACCCTCCAGTTGGCAAGATAAAGTCAAGTCATACACGAACACAACAGAAATACCTGCAGGACCTGCTAGAATTAACTGATTTAACACCACTTTGTAAAAATAAAGTTGGGTCACCTGGAGCCTAACACAGACTATTTTAAAAGGCATACATGGAAGGAAACAGACAAGAAGGTGCACAATTATCCCTGCCCTGTAGCAGCAAAGTAACTTAATAAAGAAGTAACAGGAGATATTTCCCATCAGTAGGCAGAAGCCCCTCTGCCTGCTGGGAGGAGCCGTAACATCCCCCCCTGCGGCGCCCGCAGGCTCTGGAAAGGAGCAGAGCCCGTCCATCCTATACCTGCCGGGACAGTCACATAGGTGCGTGGCCACAGAAGAACAGAGATGAAGGAGAAAGCCAAGATACAGTTCTACTGGGAAAACTGAAGGATCGGAACATTTCCACCACCTCCTGCGCAGCCGTGACGAGAGCATCTTTAAAGTGGCATCTTTAAAGTTACCCAGATGAGCTAACGGTGACTAGCAGCAAAGACAAAACAAATGCAAACATGTTCTTTAAAACGATCTCTATACCGCAATTCTGAGCGGCAAAATACAATCAATATGATGTTTGGAGTGTGCACCTTATCCCCCAAACCACCGGCTACCTATTAGGGTAATAAAAATAGCTAGACTTTCGGTAATGTGAACTCTATTCTTGTAACATTTAACTTCACTTCCTGTGTCTTTGTGTTATTCAAGGAAGTGAAACTCATGCATAGCATGTTTATATTATTCCTCCTTATAGTAGACTTGCAGACAATGTCAGGTCTGGAGAGATAAGAGCTGCCTCTAGGACATGAATTCTCATGAGGATTAGACAGCCACCATCTGGGGCCTCGGGTTTATCTGCAGCAGCTGCAGTCTAAATATCAGCGCTGGATAAAAACGGGTGCTGGTCCTGAAGTGTTTAACAAGTTGCTGCAACTTGGTTTCAATTACAGTCTGCTGTCTTTTGAAAAAATGGAAGAATAAATAACAGAATGACCTCCCTTCTCAGCAGAAAAGCGCCAATGGATGTTCACTGCAGCTCTGCGACCTTCTGTACTGCTCTCTGCCCAAAAGAAAACCCCAAATCGCAAGAGTTAAGGTGAACCAGTTTGGTAGAAAGGCTTAGTAAAAAACAGGGCATGGCAAAAAGAATCAATGTTTTCAGTACACTTGCCTGTTGGCATTTGCTGAAATGTCAAACTTCCAAATGTCTAAAACAGGTGAAACAAACTGTATGAGGGGCGGCGGGTTTAGGTATACTAAACGTTTGGAGTTTTCCCTGCAAGTAAGGAATCAAAGGTAATTGTCTGAGGCACCAAGAAGAAATGGGGGAACTGGCAAATCACTTGCACTTGTTCCAAGTTCTAACCTGCAGCCAAATAAACTGAGCACATAGATTGCCCTCTGCTGCGTTGGTGAGGCAGCAGAAAGAGCCTTTGACTAGAGATTTTGGCACTTTCTTCTCTAGCCACTCCTTTCTTCCTTACTTCACTTATTTTGTGCTGCAGCTGCATCTTGTTTTGTAATTCTGTTGAGCAAATCACAGGGCACTACCCAAAAACAATCAATAAACCTCATTAAAATAATTAAAATAATTTTTAAAAGGAAATATTGCTGATGAAAAAGCTATTAAAAAGGTATGGAATAAAACAACGAGCAGGAGGAAGGAGAAATTTTGGAGTGATCCCTGAGCATGCCTTCCTAAGTCAATGCTTCAAAATGCAGAAGTGTCACTGGCTTCTTAGTTAGACTTTAAAAAATCTGACTTTTAAAAAATCTGACTTTTAAAAGAACACTTTGGTTTTGTGACAAGGTCTGCCTCTTTGTGTTGATGCAGCAGTGAAAAGGGAAGGTTTCTTACTTCATTCAGTTGCCTTGTCTTGGGTTAGCTCTGCTTTGGTACACATGTACATAGCCTGTGTTCCAGCACCATCACCTAAAACAAGATTGAGGTAAAGATGCCCGTTTGGGGCAGCGGGAGAAAGCAAAGTGCCTCCTCCACCCGTTCTGCACGAGAGGTGAGCAGCTCTCAGACTGGACGTGCGAGCCCGCAGGACCCCACGGCTGATCTCACCCAGGAGCAAAGAACAAATCCCAGTGGGAGAGAGCCTCCAGCCATTCTCTGCGATTCTGAGACAGCTTTGAATTCGGTCAGAAGACTCTGTTATTGAACCTTCCACCGTTTCCCTGAAGCTGGCTGGAAATGTCCACCGTGTCCTGTACTGAGTGCCAGGAGATGGGATGGTGAACCCACTGAGATAAGCAGAAAAGAAGTAAATATCCAGTGTGAAGCCTGGACAAAGCCTGCAACCACCCTACCCATTTCTTAAATCAAAGCTAGATATTTCCCAACATGATGTTTTAGTGGGCAGCACTGAGTAACCTGCCACTACAGAAGAGGTGCTGCTTCAGTGCTGGGTACTCAGCACTGTCCAGCTAGATGTGGTGGTTAGGTATTTCAAAAACAGGTACTGGGAAACTGAATTTCCAAATCCATATCAAACCTTTAAATAAAGCCAAGTCTAATTAGGAGACCAATTTTAGACTTTTTTTTGTTTTTTCTTTTTTTAATTTAGAACAAGCTACCGATTTTGGACATTACAGCTGCACATCAGAGCACCCCATCTACCTTTCTTCCTACCCAAAGCACAGGTACCACGGGTTGTCCAGGAAACGTGACCAAACTGGAGCATCTGACCAGCTCGTATTGTCACCCTGACTGACCACAGCCCATTTTGTACTAAGGCAGGATTCATTAGATCGCTGCTGCAAACCGGCAGGCCTCCCCACTACTGCTGTGCAAAGCCACTATCCACCAACTCATGGAGAGGCATGCAACAGAAACGTTAACAGATGTCCTAGGAAAGAGGGAGAGAAGGAAAACCAGCAGACGAGCAGGATCTCAACAGGGTGACTGAACCCCCTTCGACCACTCATAGCCCACACTCAAGCAGCTCTTCATGGCCACGCAGCTGCAGCACTGGGACTGGACGACCAGCAGCAGCACGAGAGCCTCCTGCTCCATCTGCTCTGATGCAAATGTCAAAACCAATTTTGGATGTGGAGTAACCAACCTCTTGCCCTCTGGACTAAGAAGCAGAGGAGTATTTTAAGGAAGAACTGCAAACATTATGCTTCAACACAGCCATCAGGCATGGGAAACCTCCCAGAAGCGAGAGGTGTCCAGCATGGTGATGAAGTTCATAGGACAAACTGGTTTGGGAAGATCCCTCAACCTCTTCAACAGAGATGCTTTGGGACAGGAGAGCCCAAGTCCCACTGAAGGGAAGACCAACTTCTGCTTCTTCCAAATGGGCCCCGGAGCTGTGATCAGCCGTAACACACATGGGGGACTGTGGCAGGCTGGGACCCTCCACCTGGGACAAAGCAGCCCCTGAACTCAGCTCCCTGTCCCTCAAATGCCAGCAGTGCCTCCGAGCCACCCCCATGCAATGCAGCCTGCTCTCGCCCACCTTCTGGAGACCATTTTCACCCAACGCCAGGTCACTCTTCAACCGCACCAGCTCCCGCGATGCGGCCCACCAGACGGCGGCACCGGACCGGCGCCAGGACGAGCAGCCGCGGCATGGGGGATGGACGTCATGGACCACCTGCTTGGTAGCACTCCAAACCTGCACGGAGCTCACAGACCACGGCCCCAGCAGTGCCTATTTCCAAACATGCCCACCTCCCTGCGTAACGCAAAGGAACGTCACGTAAAAAGCAGCGAATCGCAGTGACTGTCTATCTTCACAGTTAACAGCCTTTTCTGTTCTACCTCCAAAGGGCCGGGGCTACCTGCTACCTTCGAGACATCTTGCGTGGTGCTTGGGCACAGAACTTTAGGAGCTCAGACCAAATATTTGTGGTCAACTCTTGTCTCCAGCTGTGGCCAAGATCGAGCCCCTAGGGAGAAGTACAAGAGCACCAAAACCTCTCCCGGCTGCTCTCGCTGCCAGCAGCTCCTCGTGAGTCTTCTGAGCCCACGGAGCATCTTGTGGCATGATGTTACACGGCTTAATGACATGGAGCCTGAAGAAGGACTTTGTTTCAGACACCACTTTCACTGGATGCTGCCTAGGTTCTTGCACCGAACAGACAACAAAAACTTTTAAATAATCCTCTTCTCCACATACACATGATTTTACACAGCCCCTTCATCATCGTCCCACTGTCTCTTTTTGAGGCCTTATTTAACAACAGCAAGTAAAAAGTATTTGAGATTACCATATAGTATCACATATATCCTGTTTGAACACATTTGCAAATTTTAGTTTTGTATAATGATAACATTTTAAAGCATAAATACATATGCAATTTTAAATGCCTAAAATTCAGATTCCAACTCCAAGAAATACTGACAGGTGCAATAATCTTCATCGATGATAAAACAAAAATAATTGCATTTCTGTAAGAAATAACCCTGTATGTCTTATCTTTTTACCCTTTCTATTCTTGCCAGATAGCCTCTTCGTATGCCGAGTTTAACACACTTTTAATGTACAAGCATGGCTAAAAAAGATGTACTGCTTTTGCATAACTGTAATGAAGATATTATATTTGACAAGAAGATACTAAAAATTGAGTTGAAATTCTCTTGTGCCAGCAATGCACGTGGTATAGGAGAAGAACAACCAATGCATCCAGCTGCAGCTCCCAGTCCTTACATTGCTCTGGTCTAGCCCTAACAGACTCATTTTAAAAGCGTTTTAGCTTACCATTTCTGAGAGACCGGGATGTTGCAGGCAAACTGCTGACTCCATCAGCTTCATACTAGCTGATAAACACATTCATTGATATATTTTCAAGAATTTCCTTCTACTTGTGTACCATTTTAGAAGTACAAAGGGAAAACAGGCAGAACTGAAAAGCTGGCCATCGGGTTTCAGCACCAAACACTTCAGCATTCAAACACTGCTGCAATTTGATCACCTCTAAGCACTTCAGATGCTGCAATTTCTAATGTATTTTCTGTTACTTTAAACATTTTCCTAAAACCATGAAATATAAAGGTGTAAGTGAAAGGCCATGAGGACAAAAGGTAGAGCCCACTGTGTATCAATTCTATGCAAAGCAAATATGGTTGATTACAACCTCCTGCTCTCGTTTCACAACCTGCACTAAATAACACCATTAAAAGCCTGTTCAGTTTTTGAGAATTAACAGATGTACGGAAGAAGTGGGCAAAAAGCGCACAGTTTGCCGGTGGATATTTAACAGAGCACATACCGCCTGTTCTGCCAGAAGACACAGCTGGGACAACCCAGCCTCATACAGCGATGCCAAGGGTGGCCCATGGACGATGGGCAGCATGCATTTTTGTGAAGGACAGAAGTCGTCACGCCAGGTCAGGTCCCCCTGGATGCACTGATCTGCACCGGTGCCCACGGGCAGGTGTAGGAAGTCCTCGACTGACCGAGTACCAGGCATGCTCTCCCTAAAACCTCAGGTTTATTCTTCCAGGGACAGACTATGGACACGTTCAGGAACATCTTCCACCTCAGCCCCTCAGTCCCCACGGGAATTGGTCGCTTCGCCTTCAGGGGTGGAAGGTGGTCCCCCCCAAATGCTGACACCTGTGCCCTGATGTCCCCCCCTGCTCCACTCCGCGCAGGGCAGTGCCGGTCCCTCTCTGTGCCGCAGCCCACCGATGGATGGGAGTTTGCTGGTCCCTTTGGGGACCAGCCGCTCCTGGGGACATGCTTTGGCCAGCCAGACCCACCACCGTCCACAGGTTTTAATGCTCTCCCTTGGACGCTCCCAAGGCCAATGAAGACGCACTGAAATTTCGCTGGAAGGGGTTTTAACAGCCAGTAAACAAATGGTTCCCTGCTGCGTTTCCAACAGAGACAGCAGCACCGTACAGTGAGATCCAGAACATATTCAGGGAGGTTTAAAAAAAACAAACAACAAACCCCAACAAAAAAACCCCAAGCATGACTGCTTTAATGCCAGTGAAAGGCAACATACAATAGATACAGCAAGCTATGTACATTATTTTACCAGTCTAGGCCTCTAAGTAGACAATTATATGCTTAAATGTTAAGATTCCCTAAGCTGGCTTAGCAGTCTCCATAAAATAGTTTGAAGCATCTGTTTCACAAGAAGGTTGTCTGTTTAGAAGTTGAAAAATAAAAGGAACAGAAGCACTAAAATATGTTTTTACAGAAATCAATGATTCTTCTGAAAATAAGCAAACAGTATTATAGAAGGGGTTTGCTTTTTCCCCCAAACGAAAGCAAGTTTATCAGTACCATTATTAAACTAAATTTCCAAATTTAAGTTGTAATTCCTTAAAATTGCCTGTTACACCGAAAAAAGAAAAAAAGGCTAAGTAGTGCTTCCCATGACTAAATGGATTAATTCTTTAGTACAACACAATTACTGCTCTCCACACAGTTTCAGTGAACATCTAAATAAACACCCAAAGCTTATTTTACGCAAATAAAAGATCCATTCTAAGGAACAGACCCAAATGCTAAAAAGTTGACGTTTTGTGTAAAAAACTAAAGAAAAGCTATACGGGGAAATGGGAGAAAGAAAAGGACATTTTAGGTAGGTTTATGGGGTGACATCTACTGACAAATGGATATCTTTGTTGAAGCCGCACTGTTCACATGCCTGTTTTATTTCTGGATGTCTTTCTCCAAGTTATTTTTTTTTTTTCTGATGTGGGGAGCTTAGCCTCAGCCCATCTGACCTTTCTGAGCGATGAAAGGACCTGGCTGAGAAGCATATGGTTCAGGGGCGGAGGAGGACAAGTTATTGTGCAAGTCAATGCGAAGCTAGCGTTTGCTGCAGAGGCAAGGAGCTGCCATACGCGGCTGCTCCAGGGGTCCGGCGACCCCCGTAAGCCCCCGGACAAAGGCTGTGCCGGGGAAGGAATGTCGGCTCTTTTCTCAGCATGCCGCAGAGGTGAGGCTGGCTCAAATCTGGGCTGCCCTGCGAGCCCCCGCGCTGCACGAGGAAGGGGAAGGCAGCGAGGGCACCCGCTCGGAGGGGCGGCACACAGGCACCCCTCTCCCACCTCTAAATACTAACGCTCTGCATCACGTTTTTTAGTGTAGAAGTGGCTTTGACTTTTGATTTTTGCAAGGCGGGTACCCGTCTCTCTAGATGGCTACTCAGTGCTTTTGACAGACACATTACATACTGCTTTTATTTTTTAAAAAGCAAAAGCTCATGAGCTGTAAGCCATTCTGGGTGGAAGAAAAAGGAAAAGTTATCCCCAGCTTCTAAACTTCCCTAATTTCTGCCACTTCGCAAAAAGGCCTGCTGAGCTGAACAGACAACACTTGTTCTGCTTCTGTTCTTCATGTGAAGGGCAGCAACCTGCCCTTGGCGTAGGCTAAGCTCTTAAGGTCAGTACTATCTGCTTTATAATAAGCTACAGGGGATTAATATCGAAACCGTGTTTTATATTTAACAAGACACACCTTGTCAATGACACAGAAATTCTTATCTCTCATCCCTCTCTCAAAAATATCCTGTATTTCAGCAGACCAATAGTGTTTCCATGATTGTTCAATGTAGACTTAAATGGGGCAAAAACCAGCACTGTGTCTCAAAATCAGCCTCTGAGGGTGTAATGTCTGATTAATTGTTGTGAAAATACAATGACAGAACGTGAATACAACTCGTATTTCTACATTACCGCTATATTTCTAACAGTTTAATAACTAGCTCGCACACAACTGTCCTCAGGTAAAGGCATGTTCCTAAAAGGCTGTGCATCACCCTGAACTCAGCACATTTCTTAACACTCTCCTCTAACACATTTATCCAAATTTCTACCAACAAAACGACCACTGGTACAGTTTGGAAGGTTTTTCTTTTCCCAAATAAGATGGTTCATACTCAACACGACAACCACAGATGAAGCATTACCATGTCTCTTTTAATTACTATCCGTGACTGCAACTCACCACAAAGTGAACATAATCAGCATTTTATTAAGGACAAGGAATACCTGGCAAGACCATCTGGCTGTGTCGCCAATCTCTGACCAGCTGCTCAGGACAGGAATAAAGTGCACAGCTTTCTGCATCCAGCCAAAACCAAGGGACATGGGGTACCCCCAAATTAGGTCTATTGGAAAGTCCCCCCCTCCCCCTTTTTTTTCTTCCCAAGAAAGGGGCAGATGAAGTTCTGAATTCTCAGTAATATGAAAACCTACAGAGGCTTACCTCTGTGAGATACTTTGAGGGTTAAAAAGCAAACAAAAAAGATTATTTTAGAAAGCACAAAAGCATAAAGGAATGCCTGGAAGTATTTTGTACTGAGGGAGGATGGCTTGAGTTGGACTAGCATTTTAATACTCATTAAAAAGGGTGCTGTACTACATCATCTGGCACAGTACCCTCTGCTTTCACTGGCCTTTCTCAAATATCTGTTCTTTCACTTTGCTTATACCTCTAGACTGTAAATGAGAAATTACCTGTTCCCAAACGATTTAGTTTATAGCTTCATATACTGCAAGACGGTAAAGAACTTTTATTCCTCTGGTTCAAGAGAAATACTGTCTTTTTCCCTAGCTAATGGAGTAATTGCTAAGTCTCTTTAAAACCCATCCTCAAGCACAGCAGCTTGCTGACATAAAGATACAAATACCCCCCCCCCCATACCTCATACAGATTTCCTTCAAAGCAGGACTACCTTATCCTTGAAAGTAAGATGCTGAATACGTCAGGTTTGTATTCTACACCGCTTACAGAGATTTCTTTAATTCCATTAATGCCAATAAAAGCAACAAAAGTTCTGTAGATAAGCATGTGTTGCTTATTTTCTTATGTTAGCGCACCCTTACATTGAAGGCAAGCGGCAGGTTCTGCCAACTGTACTTAACATGTTTGTAAAACCATAAAGATTAAACAGTATAATGTTATAAATCCTATTACAGTATATAATCTCTAAATTACATTCAAGTGGATAAAAAAATACACAGCTTGTTAATGAACTTTACATTTTCCTAACACCATTTACACTGCATAGAAGAATTCTGTTACTTTGGATAAAAAGTTTATGAAAATCTATTTCTCACAGCTATTACACAGAGCGTATTCTGTTTGTCCTGGGCATCTATTCCCCTGAAAACGTCAGCCTCAGAAAGGGGTGATTTCGTCACCCCACGTCCTCTTTACCTTCTCTGGGTTTTCACACGGCACCTTGCATGGGAGCAAGAAGTAAAAAAAGGGGTGGATATTCAGACGGGTGCAGAACAAAAACCTGCAGCCCCCCCGCCGTCCCCGCCGTCCCCTCCCTGGCCATCGGGAGAGGACATCGGCAGCGCCTGCGGAGGACAGCGAGGCACTGGGGTGGCAAAATGTGGATGGCACATGCCTGCGGACACTGCCATCGCCCGCCCGGCTGCCGGACACCGTCGGGCACAGCAGCCGCCAGCCGGCCCCGTCCCGGCCGTCTGCAGCCTTCCCGACGGAAAACTGACTTTTTCTTCCTGCCGGGACATCAGGGAACAGCAAGGGTGAGAGCTGCGCAAAGCACTATTGTGTGAAAAGGAAAAAAAAAGTATCTTTGTTGTGGTGGCCCTAAACGGAGGAAGCTGGAGTTTCAGAAACAGCTTTTTTGCAACGGATGAATGAGTTTTCCCGATCCCCTATAAATAACGTGGAAACTAATGTAAATCTGGGAAGCCACAAAGCCCCACCAGTGCCTCCTGGGTGGGTTTTTAAGGCAGCAGGTCGTAAATCTGCAACTTTCTGGCCAACAAGAGAAGTAACATCATTTCATCTGAAGAATCGTATTTACCAAAACCCATTAAGTTTTAGAGTAGTTTCACACCAATTGAGGAGACAAACCTTAAACAGTAAAAATCAGCAATTCTGAATACAGCATGCAGAAGAGATAGCATGCTGCTTTATGAGCAAGGAGTTGTAAAATCCTAGTAATGATTTTACCAGTAAAATTTGTAGAAAAAAATAAGTAAAATTACTTTCAAACAAATGTCAAGGCTGCAAACGCTTTCCTAATCTTCAGACTGTGCTAGCATTGGTAAAAACAACAGTGTGTGAGGGGAACTGCAGAAGGAGAGCTTCCCCTTGTCCAGTTCAAACTGCAAAACAATAAAAGGCTATGAACAATAACCTATAGCTATATGTTATTACAATACAGCCCTTCTTACCTTGGACACTCAAAAACCATGTTCAACTAAAGAAATTCAAACTACATGAACATTTACTGTAATACTACTCAAGTGGACTAAAAAAAATACGGCAAAACCAAAACCAAATCAATGGAAAAACACCAGTGACATTTTAACAAGGCCTACCATAACTGAGTTACGCAGCCATGAATTTTGTTACGGTGTTCACCTCGCCCTCCATACTGTAATTCAGTTCATAAAATAACGCAAGCCTGTCATCACAACTTTGAGAAGAGTATTTGAAGGATCTGGCATCCTTGAGTCTGCAACAAGACGATTTGAATGTGGGAATTAACAAATTCATCTCAAATTCCTTAACTCCACAGGTTTGAAGCTTTTTCATTTTTTTCTCAGAGAGGCCACGGAACTCAGCATTTCTCAACAGAAAGTGTAATTTTGCCGCAGCCAGACATCTGTCATGTTTTGTCCCCAGGCAGCTGCCTCTTCCCCTACATCCCACCCCCACATGGGAGACGTCACGGGCACAACAGCGAATGCCCCTTCCAGTGACACACAGAGATAGGGACTGGGACGGAAGGGACCAGAGCTGCAAACCCCAGCCTCGTCTTCCCAGCAAGCAGAAGGTGGCATTCCCAGAATGGAAACCTGGGTGCCTGGGCTCCGGGCATGGGAAGAGAGACAGCAGCGCAGCAAGCGGCAAACACCCCATCCCGGGGTCCACAGGACCAACGCCGCTCAATCTGATCCTCTGGCTGAAATCAAAGGAGAGATAAGAAAGGGATGAAAAAGGTCAGGGAAGGACATGGAGGTGAGGGAAAAGGGTGCCAGCAGGAACGCGACTCTGGGATTTCGTAAGAGGTTCAGGACGGAGCCAAACCAGGTACGAGGCACAGCCACACAGATGCCTCCCTCACCTCGCTCTGGGCATCCATCAGAATGAAAATACTAATATTTCATGGTCTGACTGCCAATCCAATGGCTATAGAATTTGGTGGCATGATTGACAGATAAGGGGATCAACGTTTGACTCTAATTGTTTATTTGGTGATGCTTACTTCAGCTTTTTAACCTCCAAGTCCTATTTTATGGCTCTGAGGCTGGTCAAATAACCGCACATCCCACACACCTCTTGCTTATCAGTGACCCTAACAATATTCTGGAGTACGACCGTTAAAATGGTTTTGCTGGTCTGATTTGCCTTTTTTCTCTTCTATAATTCACTCTTACTGGTAGTTTTATGTAGCATGTAGCTAGATTCCAATTCCTTGAAAAAATTAAAAGCAAGTACCTCTACAGAGCATTATCTCTTCTCTGCAACACAAACAGGCAGAATCTTTCAATTAAAAGGGGTGGTAAAAAGATATTCGTCCAGTCACCATTAGAGAGGGATGCCATTTCTCAGTACCCACAGACAACTCCAGCTGATCTGCAGAAGCGTCCCTGTGCCTTCCATCACCGGCACGTGGTTCAAAGCACTGGGTGAAGGAGTGTCTCAGGTAAACTCGTTTCCTCTGCTAGATTATAAAAAAACACAGCCTGCCCAGTAAATCCAGAGGAAGCTCTCTGCTGAAGAGGTTTCTGGAGCTCCTCAGTGCTGATGTCGTACCCATAGGTCCACCGAGAGGACAGGCACTCGCTGGGGAGATGTTCCCCTGGGGAGGAGGACTTTGTCCTCCATCGACTCCCACGCTGGAAGCCCGGTACCTTCGCGGACAGATCGACCGAGGCAGAGGTGGTTGGGTGCTGGGTGAAGCTGCAGTAGCAGAATCCACACCAGAAGAATGACCCGCTCCTGCCCAGCCACAGTCACGACGCAGGTCGGGAGGGTTTTGACATGAGCCGCAGACCCAAGGATGACAAAGTACTCCCAGCTCTGCTGCAAAGAGCTGACACCTGGGCAGTTCATCCCATACTTCGTGTAATCTGATCACAACTGTGGTGTGACAGCAGGCGTTTTTCAACCCTCTTGCCAAAGAAGGACGGCGGGACAGCACGGAGGCCTGAAGGAAAACAGCATAGCCATTATCTTCATAGAATCACAGAATGGTTTGGGGTGGAAGGGACCTTAAAGACCATCTAGTTCCAACCCCCCTGCCATGGGCAGGGACACCTTCCACCAGACCAGGTTGCTCTAAGCCCCATCCAACCTGGCCCTGAACACTGCCAGGGATGGGGCAGCCACAACCTCTCTGGGCAACCTGTTCCAGTGCCTCACCCCCCTCACAGGGAAGAACTTCTTCCCTATGTCTAATCTAAATCTACCCTGTTTCCATTTACCTTCCCCCGCTTCTGCAACTGGGCGCTGCTTGTTTCCCAGAAACATAATTTTTCATGGAAGCATGAGAATGAGCTCAAGGTCCTTCAGATTTCTCTGGACTTCTTCATGGCATTAACGGGAAAACATGTTACCGCAGCTGGCAGACGTCTGCAGGGCAGCGTGTCCACCAGCACGCGTTGCCACCAGCCAGCGAGGTTTTCCAGGTGATGCACAGGCATCACGAACCTGACCTGCAACAAGGGGCTGTGGGACCTGTCTTAACGCCTCCGCCACGCACCTCAGCAACCATGACAATAGTTGGATGGCAAGGGTTTCCCTCAGGTTTCAAGCAGAAGAATAAGCGCGCAAGGAGTAAGATTTCCCCCCAAAAGACAGATTCACTGCTTTTTCCTAGCATTGACTGAACAAGAAGTGAACATATTTCAAAATTGAACCACAAATACTAAACTGAAGTACTATTACGGATTGCACGAGGCTGCTTTAAGTTTTAATGTAACTGCATAAAATTAAAACATTATTGTAAAAATTTAGTCAAAGAGCAAATTTTGTAATTTTTTTCTTCAGTGTTAAGTATACAAAGTACAACATAGATGTACTTGTTTAACTTTGACTTTATGACTTATGCAAAGCATCACCTATTATTCCAGTGCAAGTCTCCTTAAATAAACTTTTCTAAGACGTTGTGAAAATGGAGGTTGTGGATTAGCGAGCTGCGAAAGATGAGGTCATCTAGGCCTATTGAAACAGCGTTTTGAGACCTCGCGGACCAACAATAGCGGAACTTCAGCAAATCCTCTGAAGTACACCCCCTTGTTTTCCACGCAGCCTGGATTAGTCTTGAGCTTCTAGATCTAAAAATACAATAACCCTTTCACTCATATATAATAAAGAGAAATAGACTATACTAAAAAAAAAACCTAATAGGTTTATTTACATGCCCAGCACATAGAACTCTTCTGTATTTACAATACAGAGGGCAAAACAATACAAAACAAATGGCAATTCAAAAAAAAAAAAAAGGTTTTTTTCCAAGCTATTTGGACGTGGTTTGCCATTTTCACAGTGGTGTAAAATAAGAGGCATTCATGTCTCGAGCTGACAATTGCATAGGCCTCTAGTAGTATCAAGGCTGTATTTTAAAAAACCTAGGTTTTAGGAGAACATAACAGTATAAGAATAAACAAATTCACATGTGCAATTAGGTCCACCAAAAATTCCTGAAGGCATGCAGAAGAAAAAGTTGAAGACCAAGGGCTGGTCTCCTGATTTAGGGTTACTTTCGCCAGAAAGTCAGGTGTGTGTCTGGGGGCAGATCCTGCAGCTGGGAAGAAAAAACTTTGCTGCCAATGTCAGCAACAGAAGGTCAAGCTTATAATAGTGTGATTTTTATATAAATGCATATTTGACATTTCAAAGCCACTGGAAAAGAATTAAACTTACAACTCGAGTTTTCCAAGGTGTTCTGCCAACAAGAAGAAGGGAAAATAACTTGACAGGTAAGCTACAAATAACACTTGATTTGTGCCACTGAAAAGGAGGGACAAGGGGCTC
This sequence comes from Astur gentilis, assembly GCF_929443795.1. NCBI lineage: Eukaryota > Metazoa > Chordata > Aves > Accipitriformes > Accipitridae > Astur > Astur gentilis. The sequence continues at coordinate 1,252,407 of NC_064919.1, forward strand.
CCCTTAGCACAAGGAAATGTGAGGGTAGGGCATTTCCTCACCACACACGGACTTTTACATTAGAATTTTAGCACTTAACTCCTTTGAAGAGCTGTCATCACTTTATGCTGTGGGAACAATGTAGTGGGGTCTTGAAAGGCTGGGAATACCCAGGCTTCCTAAGAATAAGTGGGAAAAAATTGCATTACTGCTTTCTATGCCGGCTACCCCGAGCCTTGAACAAAAAAGAGGAGGGAAGATGGAGAAAACAGTAGATGACCACTGTATTTATTTCCTCCAGCAGCAAACAGTCCACTATAGGCTTTACAGCAATCTGACCACAGTTTTAAATCCCACCATGGCAAAGTGGCTGAAAACCAGGAGCCACAAGCACCATCCTGTGGATGCCATGTAGATGTAACAGAGGACCGGTCCCCGGTGTGCATACTGTTCGGTTTCAGTTAAAGGCAAGTTTACAGTATTTTTCTCAGCTACCTTAATATGAAATGGATTTAAATACACCTTGACCTCTGATAGAAATAATTATTTTTTCATAGTTTGGAGACAGGAGCAAGATAAAATGACTGTAGATCCTTCCATAATATCTAATTTCTGCATTTCAAAAAACCCCCAGACTTGAAGAAAATGTCTTTTTGCCAGCAGAAACAAAACAACGCCAACACTCATAAAGCACACATGCTTTACAAAGCTGGGCAGCTACTTTTAAGCCTCTGTTACAGGTTGGGAAACGTGGAGATAAACGATCAGTCTCGCAAGCCAGCGCGAGCTCCGTTCCCGTGATTCTCCGTACTGCACCCCAGGTACCATCTTGGGGGTGGGATGCGTGTGCAGCTCTGTTTTACCAAGACAGAACGGGCGCTGGTTATGGGGAACAACCGCCCCGCGCCCGAAGGCGGTGGCACTGTCCCGACCGCCCCCCCGGTTTTCAGTCCTGACGATCTATCGCATTTTACGGGGAACCACGTTTGCTCCCGTCCTTCTTGGGAGCTGCAGCCCTTCAACTTCCAGCCTCAATCCTGGCGCTGAGCGAGCGCGCATGGAGGTGTCGGGGCAGTGCGCGGTGCCCAGCCGGAGCAGAGCTCGCGTCCCGCATGGCAGTGGCAGCCGTCCCCCCCCCCCCGGCCACCCTCATGCCCAGGGGTCTCGCCGAAAAGCGGGCGCAAGAGGGACTGGGCAGAGCCGCGGCCGGTGGCTGGGACTGGCTGCGGCAGCGATCCCATGGTGATCCCATGGAAAGACGAGCTCCGCAGCCCCGGTTTCCCTGCACGTTCCCAGCAGCTGGGACCCTCGTAGGTGTAGGCGCACCCAGCAGCCGGCAAAAAACTCTTGCAGACCTGACCGCTCAGGTTAAACGCTGCTGGAGATCGCCGCCTTTCCGGCTGGCAGGAGATTCCCTGTTTTTTGCTCTGCAGCTTAAACAAGCCGTCACTTCACGAAAAAACAGCTGCAGGATCGCCCTGCGATTTGTCAGACACCCACCTCCCGCTACGTCCTGCCAGGCTCACGCCAACCCTGAGCCTCCCTTCGGCACAATTAAAATAAATGCTGGAAGTGAAAAATCTCAGAAATCTGTTCTCTTCTGCGAGGCACTTATCACTTAGAAGTAAATTTCTCTTGCGTGTGCCAGGAAGGAAAACCTTTTTCTACGTTGCTGGCAAAGCTGTCAATCATCTTGATGAGCAGCAAATAAATGAATGCCCAATGATGGGATTCTATATTATCCTTAAAAAAGAAATCCATCAAATAAACATCAACAGGTAAATGTTTATACCCGACAGCCATCAATTTCAGCTATCCATGCAAAGAGACAGGTGAGCTGGACTGGTAAACCTCGAAATTAGAGAGGTATTAATCATCTGCTCCCAGCCAATATAAACAGATGTTATTTTTAAACAGGCAAAATCATCTCTTCCTCTGAAATTTATTTGCAACAGATAATATTCTGTTACATTTTTAATCAAGCAGATGAAGTTACATTTAAATTGAAAATCTGCTGCACTCAACTAATCAGGCAAGTAAAATTCTGAGATGATTGAACGGCGGTACAGAGCACACTATTACAGCAGGTAAATTGTGAAATTTACCTGTCACACCACACAGCTTATTGTTCAGCCACTGCGCCGGCAAGTTAGGAGCAAAGAACTAAGACAAAAAAAGGAAAGGCATGTTAAACATATTTATAAATCCATCATATTTTAGGATAACACCATTAAGAGTGACAGGGGAAAAAAATAAGCTCCACCTCTTTCCTACAAAAAAAGCCAATAAAGATTTACATAGGTTACTCCTGTCTGCTTCATGCCAGTCTAAGTTGCATGTCTGGATACGCTGAGATCAAGGCACAACATGAAAAACCTCTCATATTTCTCCTACACTAAAATAAAAAGCCACACCAAAAAAATCTAAAATATCTTAGGAAAGAAACAGTGTGATTTTTCTGTTAATCCATTTCCTGGCTCTCCTACAGACATGTCGGCAAGCTCTGTCCCACCACCTAACTTCTCTGTGCCTTAGCTGACCGCTTTTAGAATCTGGTATTAACGTCCAGACTCAGAGGTTCACAGATGATACACTTATTTATGTAAATGCTGCTGTGACAGAAGCAGCACTCATCTAAATAGATGAAATACAGAGTTCAGCTCCCATCTACAGAAACACCCTAAAATACTTTGTTACAAGAAAGTGCCAGAAACAAGTGTCTTTCATCTTAATTTTAAAATGAGATCCATATAGTCTTATGCACGACATTTATAAATTATGCACAGCTACGGCATGTTTGGAGGTTTTTTTTTATGTCAGGATGAATAGAAACTGACAGCAGACATCTGGAAGACTGTCAATTATTATAGTTTTAAAGCATCCACACCTTTTAGCTGGCTGCAGATGCAGAAGTACTGACACTGAAGAGCAGCGTGCAGACCAAACACCGCACACCCTGCAAACCCTGCGCCGTCCTCTGCAAGCTGCAGGTGATGCTTCGCCTCGTGCCCGGGCACTCAAACCCTGCGTGCTGCAAGGTACCCTTCTGCAGATCAGCACTGCTCATAAAAAACAAAACCAACCTGGTACTAAACCTAATAATCACGTTAATTTGTCTTTGTGGGCATCTGTAATTATTGTGTGGTACCAGAGCATGCATACACTGCATAAACTCTTCAGTGCACAGCTCTGCAACACCATTTCCACGTCCTCAGCCACATGATGCCAGTACTCCCTCAGACTGCAGCTAAAAGTTGCTGCTCTCTTTAATAACACATTAATTTTTAAACTTGAAAATGACAGAGACCCTAAAGGGTCTTGTTTACCCTTGCAAGGGTAAATGCAGGCTGTATGTGAAAGACTGTAGGAAAGTCAGGTTTAAAAACAGAATACTTGTGAAGTTGTTTCACTTCTGTTACTAAAAAATAGTAATTAAGACTCATTTGTCGCTTTTTTCCTCTAGGAATTTAATAAACTGTGTTATTTTCATACGTTATTTTATTTGTTAAACAATTGTTCCTGCAACAGCAAAACGTTTAATGGCTAGTTTAGCATGGTGTGTTTCAGCAAAGGTTACACCCTGCAATTCAGAGTCTAGATTAGGAAGGTAAATGTTGTTTCAAAAAAAAATCAATGTGGCCATTTTACACTGGCATATTTTAAACACTGCAATAGTCTAGAGACTGCAGCAGCTTTAAAACTACAACCTGACGTTAAGACCTTTAAGTTCCAGTTAAAATCATAAATTCTGAAAGTCCTGTGGTTAAAACCTGTTTCACCACGGCCCAGCAACACATGGTACCATCGCTGCACCTACCTACACCATCAACACAGGAGAGCTCACTGCCCTACCTCGGACAGGGATCGACAGCTCACCTTGATCAGGTCCAGCTACAAGTGCCTGTCTCCTGCACCAGTATCACACTTTTGCACAAGTGTGCTGGATCAGAAAGGCAGCGTACAGTGGGGAGCAGCAGAAGAAAGGCACTGCCTTTCACCAGTGCAACCAGCTGCATTTACAAAGTAAAAGTGTGCATGCATGTGTTGGACAGGATTTTATACCTTCTTTCCCCAGCTACCAATACTTTCCAGGAGGCACAGCTTCACTCTAAAGCCACAGGATCCCCGACTTATTTTTCTGTCTCCTGGTGAACTGGCTTATTGATGTTAGAGGAGAATGTCTTGCAAAGGCTGCAGATGATGCTCATTGTCTCTTGTGCCATCTTCTTCAGCAGCAGCTAGAAATCAGAGACTCACCTCACATGATGTTCAGGCAGCAATCTAATACAGTCAAAGGAGTAGAGTATTTAGATTTCCTTCAACTGTTGCTGATAAGCTGAAAAAATATGATTTTTGTTAAGTGAGGAAAGTAATTCTTCGCTGACCAGGTTAAAAAGTTCTGTCCAAATTTTGAAGAGAAGTCTGCTTACGTGTCTTAAAGAGATAAGCCAATATACATCCACCTGAGATAGAAATGGTTTGGAAAAAAAAAGGGGAACATTACAATACAGTTTTTGATTTCACTAATACCACTCCGTATCAAATATAACAAGCAGTGAAAAGAAAACAAGTATTATCTAGAGTGTACTACGTTCTGGATTTTATTAACACGATTCAGCAAATGTAAAAAAGGAAGCGTACTACCTTAATGTTGACTGAGCAGCTGCCCTGGACTGTGGTCTTGCACCGCATGGAGCAGTTTTTGATAGCTACTGCTGAACAAAACCAGAGCGCATCACCTTTATCTGGGTGGGGGTTTTATTTTTTTACAGTATTTTACTAGACCCAAACAAAAGCTTTAAATGAATGTTCTGTTAGAATTTAAAACAGAACATCAAGAATCAAGATCTCTCAAAACCTCAGCCTGCCTGTGTGGCTGTCGCATTGCCTCCTGTGGAACACAAGGAAACGCAATTTCCCATTACGTGGCTGCCCACGGCAGCGTCAGGACCCTGGCAGGACCGCGGGGGCTGCAGGGGCTGTGACAAGTGGAGCAAATACTCTCTTTCTTAAAAATTACTGCCCCATGACCGTGCTGCTCTTTCACTCCTATACTGTCACGATGAACCAAAATACTTCTCGTTGCAGCGACACGCAGCCCTCTAATAACCCAAAGTCTGAGTATTGGGAGTGCCAGCTCGCCTGTGCCCGCAGGCAAGGCTGAAATGCCCAGGCCACCAACTGGCGAACGTTTACGTTGTGCTTTACTTTCAACGAGAATAATCCTAGATCTAGAGGACATAAGCATGCATTTGAAGTTAAGCACATGTTTGAGTGTTCTGCTGAACCAAAGCCTTTCTGCGTATTTCCGTCTCATTCACTGCACACTGTTCAAATTATTAATTAAATGCCTGGGCAATTTTAACATTGGGTTTTATTGTTCTAAGTACTTCAATTTTTTTCTTTAGTGCTAGTTATTTCTGTGATTTTTCCCAGCATTTAAAAAACATTCTATCATGTTAAAACTGTACATCAACCATAGAAAGCTATACACTAAGACGGATCATGCAAAAAAAAAATCCCTTTTCCCAGTTGCCCTTTGATATGTCCAGTCTTTAAACCAGATTTTGTGTTATTATGTAAGAATTAAACATAGACTAAAACAAAGTAGTGTTCGAATTTTAACCACGCACAGCAGAAAAATCTTTGGTCAGCCCTGTAGTATCGTACTGCAAATTAATCTGAAAGTCTGCAATTGTCCAAATTTGGGATTTTATCCAACAAACGTTTAAATTTCATCAGCCTTGTTCAGGAAAACAAAATTCCTCCATGATTTTGAAACCAGAGCTGTGTGTTCACTAAGTGTTCCTCCAGACCTTGCCGCAGGCAACAAGTACTACGAGGCACCGAGACCTTTGCAGAATTCAGCTCTTCTGAGTTCAGACTCATTGCTAGTCCCTGACTTCAAGTTCCAGCATATGTGATCACCTGCGTAGTATTACAGGTCTCAGCCATTAAAAATATTACACCACAACAAGAGAGTTTCCTTCCCACCCAGATAGCTTTTAGAACTGACACTTGGAAAATATCCAAGTTTGAGACAAGATATACTATGCAATAACTTTTATTTTAAAGTTTTTTAGGAGTAACTTGCAACAAAATATTGTGATAAATTATTTAAAATTAATATAACATATTATTAAAGATGAGCACTTAATGTTAAAACTGCAGTGCTTAACTTCAAAATATTTGATCCTTCAACTTAGTATCTATATTAAAGATTATTGTTGCACATAATTTCCCTTTTAAAGGAAACAGAAGTTAGCCGAATTATTGACAAAACCTTTAAATATTATAAAGTTAAAAATTCAGGTGACGTAAGCCCACATATTCAAGAAAACTAAAAATTCCTTCCAAATGAGAAGCAATTAATTTCTAATGTTTCATACACCTGCCAGTATTGCAATATTGCACAAATTAAATTTTGCATATATTCCAATTTCTTTGGTATTTAATGTGTCTTAAAATTGGTTTCTTCCCCAAATCAGGAAATAAATTTTGAAAATAACAGTACAGTATTATAGTGACACATTAATGATGAAATAGGGCAGAGCTTTGATTAACTTCAAAGTTAAATAGAAGCAACTGCTAGCAAATTCTGCAATTCATTTATTTAAAAGAACTCTTGTCTCTTCACAGTGATTCTTCCTCAAATCGGATGTTTTGCTGAAGGACATCACTGTGCAGGAGTTGCTCTCATCAGTTAGGTTTGTATTTCCAAGCAGTAAACAAGAAATCTTGTGCTTCTTTTTAAACAGCAGAGGAGTGGGGAAACGTGCCTTTGAGATGTTCAAGCTCAGAAACCCTGTCCAACTGCAAAAAGCCATAGCATGGACAAGATTTCAGTTACCTCAGTTACAATTTAGAAAATCTCTGCCTGCTCAGACCTGCAAAACGGATTTGATGTGTTTCTGGAGAACTGGAAAACACACCATGTGCTCACAGCTTTCACATTTACACCCCGTTTTCAGAAACGCAGCACTTGTTCTGAAAACTGTTTTGGACGCAAAATAAAAACACCCATACCCTCTTGCCCTGTGCTTCTTTTCTATCCGTCCGTCTGAAGTACTCAAAAAAGAACACCACCCCAACTTGCAGAGAGGCAAGGGGCAGACTTTTTACTTTTGCTCTGGCTGTGACCTGGAAATCATGTACATGGAGTAATACTGAGAACAAGTGGCAGGCGTTTCAGTAGCACAGTTACACTTACACCGCCATGCCAACAACTGGTGTAAATCCAGCAGACCATGTAAGACTAATTCATGCTACATAGTTTCTCCCCCCCCCCCTTTTTTTTTAATTAAGGGAAAGCTGCCATGCTAAAGACAAGAAACTTGCTCTAATTAAGACTTTTAGCTTCTAGAATCTGTGCTTGATTATCATGATACAGCAGAAAACCATTTTCTAAGATTCTGGAGGACAGTTTTGTATAGTGTGCGACTGCTTTGACTTCACAGTTATGGCTGAGGCTGAAAGAACATCACTTCACACAAGCCGTTCGGCAAAACCTCTACACCGTCTGCTGCACAGGGCTCTCCAGAGCTCCTCCCATCCTTCTCCTCACAGCACCGCTATTTCTACAGGTGTTTTCTTTCTGTAAAGAGCAGCATAGTACTTTTACCTCTTAAATCCAACAGTATTTACTGGGTTTAAGGGGATCGCTGCAATATAGAATGAAATAATAAGAACTTCACTCAATTCACTGATTTAATAGTCCGTGCCATCATTAGACCCTACTGTTCCCAGAAGAAACTGTTTTTTTTAATTATGCATTTGTCGCTTATCTATATTGTCACACTACAAGCATAGTAGCCAGGATTTCAGAAATAATAGCAAATGTAAGAGAAAAAAGTCATGCACTAAAGTTTCTCTCTTGCACTAGATTTTTCTCTTGCAGTAGTAACAGAAGCCAAGAGGAGGCTTCAAATAAATGCTACAATAAAAACCTGAACCTAACTCTGCTCCTCAGATTACTACCTTTACCATTTCAAGGGCAAGTCAGTATTCAACATTTTTAGTAAGGCAGTTAACATTAGAAAGCCAAACTGTGCCTTGAGTAAACAGCATAACTTGAGGAACACTCAATTTGCCAGGTATGTAAGTGACCAATAAAAAAATTACACTCACTATTTACACTAATAAAAATGGTGCACTTCATAATTTCTATTCTGTAACTTTTCCCCCACTTCCATGAGCAGCAGGTGATGGTTTTCTTTTAGCCTCTAGCTACGGAAACATCAGTGCCCCATCTGGGATGCACTCGGAGGAGGAATGCAGCTTGTGGAGAGCAGCGATCCCAGCCTCGGGAGCACCCACTGCTGCCGGACCACCAAGGCTTTCTTCATAAATGACCGTCAGGATCGCGACAGCATGATGGATCAAATGGCAAATGAGAATTACCAAGACTGCACTGTAAATGGGGCTTACGATTGCGTGGACATTGTATGAACTTACTGTAAGGCATAAATGAAACGCCGGAAATAAGTTTTGGCCTTTTTAATTTCTGTCATTAAAGTTAGTTTATCACAGAAGACCTACTTACTATCTAAAGCTGTTCAAAGTTTTAGTAATGTTTTTCTAATTAATACAATAATGGAACTAGTGTGTTTAGCTGTGTGTTATATATCTTTGCTAGAGTTAAGGAAGCCTTGTTATTAAATAAGCAACTTCTTTAAGCATCGGACGAGCATCGTGACCAGCAGCCTGAGGAATGACAGAAACTCATTTCAAAAGTAGACCATGAACTGTTGCCCCACAAATTACAAAACATCCCAAACTACACACATCAGCTCCGGCTGCCTTCCAGCGAGGACTTCCCCACGTGCCACGGCTTGAGGCAGGGGGACAGCATGGCCGGATAAACCTGCGCCCCTGCAGCGTGGGGACCCGACCCACGTCTGCTGAGGCTCTGTACCGTGACCCTCAAGGCTGCCCTGCGCTGAAAAAGTCCGTGACTTATTGTGACTACAACGTACTTTCCCAGTAAGGCCCTGAGAGGATCTGAAATGAAACACAAGCGAGGAAGGGCTGCTGCCATAAAGGGGACAGGAAGGGCAGGGGCTGCGGTTGCCTTCGGTGGCACGTCTGCAACCGGGGGTGCAGCACCCACCCGCGGCCCTCCTTCGGGCAGGCTGGGGGGGGTCAGCCTGTGCCCCATCGGACACCCCTCCGGACTACTGCCGAGTCCCCAGGAGCGCAGAGCCGAGGTTCTGCCTCCCCCAGGGATGGTCTTGCGGGGTGAGCCGAGAGCTGGAGATGAAAGCTCACAGCCAGGCGTACCGCCGGTTCCTCTGCCCAGATCAAGATGTCATGCCGAAATCCTTTCTCGTGGCCATCTGGCCACCGGCTCACGGTTGAAATGCAGGTCTTCCCACTCGCTCCCCTCCGCTGCCGTGTGCAGTGCTGCTCCAGGAGCTCCCTCTCCACGCTGTGCCCGACGTCCTCCTGGTGCATCCCTTACGCAGCACGCTCCTCCCTCCCTCCACAAAGACAGAGCCGTTGTCCGAACCCTCACCATCCCGATCGGTCAGACGGGTCCGAACCCTGACCCGATCGGTCAGACACCTCCTTTTCTGACCTTGGCACGCACGGTCTGTCATCTCCATCTTCCGCACCGCTGAAGATAACTTTCCAGATAACTTTCCCAGACCATGACTCTACACCTGGCACACCTCCCTTTGCATCACCCGCTGTGGGTTCCCCGAAAAGCCTCTCGGCTCCTCTCCCTATACCGTTAATACTTCATTCCTGGCAGAGAAGAGGAGGCGTGGGAAGAGGGGAGAGAGTCATGCGGAGGATGAACGAAGCGTGCACACATCATGCTGGCCATTTCGGGAGATGGTGGGAACCCCCCGCACCATGGGGAGGAAGGCTGGGAGAGCTGGGTACCAGTGCAAACCACTGGAGTGCTGAGGGGTATGCCACAGGGGTTTTGCTGGAGCAATGCAAAGCATACCTGTTGTGACCACAGACAAATTAGAAGGTGCCCAACTCCACCTCACTCTGCTCTTTTGCCACACAATTTACTACATTACGCACTGTGTTGGCTGCACTATAGTTAGGACTCCTGCAGCATTTCTTACCAGACAGGTACAGAGAAGGGTGCAAGCAAAAACGGCTAAGGTACCATCTTAAATAAAGTGATGGCTTATATAGAAGAGAGCTAGAGGATAAGGCCACAGACTGTGGTTTCTTAAAAATTAAAATATGGTGACATGGATTTTACCAATATCCTTGGCATGCAGATATTGTTAATACACTGACCTCACCATGCTAACTGCATGGGTTAGGCTGTTCCACAAAGGAGAACAAAAATTAGCATGTATGCTACCAAAATGCCCCTAAGAATACCCCAAACTCCTATTTAAATGTAAGATTTGTTAACAGGATGCAATGTCTCAATGTGTACTCAAAGTCCATCCTGTAAAAAAACAAAAGAGTGAAATAACACATTCTAACGATTTCCCTCTGAGTTTACTATAAAATTTGTTTTCCATGTAGTGCACGTCTTCTCTCACACGCCTTAGATGCCACCACAGCTTCTGCGTGAGTGTCCATGCTGCTTCAGTGATGCCCACCACAAACGCACTGAAGGATTTTAATTACTGAGGTAATGTAATCCTCAGGTTTCCCTGAATTACAATCCTGGAGCCTTAAAATCCCACCTGCCCTGCAGCATTTGCGACACTGCAGGGTCATCTCCATTTAACAAGAGGTCCCTGTCAAAAGCTCTTCCTTTTTAAGATGTGAGAGATTACTGATTTGGATTTCTGCTTTCCCAAACATACATGAATGTGAGAAACTTGATATGTTGAAGGCCCCTTGTGTTCAAAATCTGAGTCTGGTAACAGGACTTCTTGAGCTGCCTCCTTCATTTGCTTGACCAAACGATGGAACGGCTGTTGGCAGGAAACTCTCACATTTATGATTTTATAAAGGTATGAAATTCAGCTATCTTTGTATTTATCCCACTTTTGTTCTTCAGCATGACACGTTAGCAACCACATACACACCCTAAACACCAAAGAAACTCCAGACTAATTTTGCTAACACTGAATATCCTCAAGATTCAACTTCACCTCATAGTTGCTCAAACCACCCAGAGGCTGGTGAATAGCCCGTCCGTCAGCACACGGACACTGACCGTCCACACAGTGGGACTGAATACACAAGCCCTGCAGAAGACCCCTGACCACAAGCAGCCAGACGTTCCTCATCCAAGCCCAACGGGAGGAGAGCCCCATGCAGAGATGGCAACTGCCAGAGACAGGGCTTGACGCCGTTTTGAATCCTGAGCCTAACCATGAGTTAGCTCCCGCTTACCACCGAACACCTTCCCTAGGCCAGGAATTAACCCCATCAAGAAGTGCAGGTACACACAGCCAGCCTCCAAAGCTCAGGATTGCCAGGGTTTATTCAGGCTGGGCACAAGACTACGCAAGCACCCGAGCCAATCCCACCATTTCAGGCCATTATAAAGTGTGGGAACCTTGGCAGCATGCTGATTGACGTAGAGGTGGTGGGATGCTTCTGCTGCATGCCAGCTGCCGGAGGACTTAGGTCACCTCTGGTGCTGAGCTCAAGCACTTCTGTGCATTTGTGCTCCGTGCCAGAGTGACCATCCTAAACCCAAGGCTCAGAGGAGCACGGCGTAGAGAGATGCAAGCAGTCCAGAGGCCAGCTTGGTTCTGGCACATCTAGCAGACGCATCTAGCCAGAGCTTGTAAATCCCGCAGGGACTGAGCTACCAAATTTCACAGGCAGCGGGTCAGCACTTGGTTTCCAAAACGTCTTGCAGGATGTGACCATCAGGCTTTTCTGCTGGTTTGGTTACTTCACCTTTAACTAATGCAAACTAGATGAGCGTCATCGCACACCCCAATCCTGTGCTCAGATGGGTAAGAAAAGGTACTGCTGGTGAAAAACCTTCAAATTCTCTGGATTGGTCGGGATTGCTATGCTTGCTGTTCCCAGACAACGCTCACCTTGGAGCTGCAGCAGGATCTTCTCCTTCCCATGCGAGGTTATTTCTTCTGCAGCCAGCCTTCAGACTGTCTGGTTGCAGCCGGGCAGCACAGGTTCTCCCACGAAGACAAAGAAAAGCCTCGCTCATGGTGCTGGTGCAACCACCTCTGTTCTTCTACCTTTACCCTCGCGCACTTTAATCGCGCATTGCATGGGAGATTGGAAGAGGCAGACCAGCAAAGGAAACCCAACCCAGCTGCCACCACACAGAGAAGACCTTAGTCTGAGCTTCTGCCTCCTACCCCCCAACACCACCTACAGCTTTGTTCCCACCTCCCTCCTCATCCTCCAGAAGGAGGGTGTCAAAAAAATCTATACATTAGGTGACCAGAATTCAGAATTATTTGAACAATGGTAGCATTTTGTTGACTGGGGCTCTCCTTAGATCCTGTGTAATAAAGAAACTACCAGCACTGACTAACACTATGCTGACAGGCTAGACAGAAATGCCGCTCAGCAAACATCAGGAACCAAGAGCAAAAGCAGTGCCAGTGTCAGCATTAAGACATTCAATACCACCTCATAAATTCACACAATTCAGAAGATTCTCTTTCCTAAGCCACCGAAAATAACCTGTGCCTGCAAAAGACCATTTAACAGTTGTTTTCCTTTCTTCTTTTTTTTGCTGTGATAACTAATATACACTTCAAGGCCACTACTGGTTGCTTTCTCGCCCTCATCACAGTTTTCAAAACGTTTGAATAATTTTAAAAAAAGGATATTGCCAGTATTCCAATTAAATAACAATTTGACTGTATCTTTCAAACTATCACACGTGCCATCAAAAATGTTATCTGCATAATTCCAAAGATGAGTTCCTCATTATTTGAAATTATGGCAAATTATTACTTTGGGGTCAAGAAGGTACAGGGCAAAAAGGCCAAGAAGAGTAATCTGAACTCTCAAGGATGGAAATGAAGGGCTTTTGGCAAAACAACTAGAGGCCATTTTCTGTACTTTGGATGACATTGTAGCTCGCTGGTGGAACTTGGAAGAGGTGAATAAATTTTTAATCAGAAAAAGCAGAGAAAAAAAGAGCACACCAGAAAAACTGGCAGTAATGTTTTGCCTCTTTTAGCATCAAAAATAAGTATTCCACGTTTGGCATGGGGCAACAAGACTAACCACATCCCGCTATGTCTGCCAGCCAGCAATCACTACACCCGTACTGCTGTTTCTATTTGGCCAAGCTCTAGCACACGATGAAAGAGGCGCATCTTGTTGTTATCATCAGACAGTTCAATCTAAGACTCATGTCTAGAGAAATATAATTAAAATAGGACAGCTGTATGAAGTATTTGTTGGAAAGCTGTATTCAGGAAAAATTTACCCAATAAGCTTTGGCAACCGAGGAGCATGCTGCTTAGAAGATCCAACACTGGCGGAGGGGCATCCCGAGAAAAGATGCTGTTTGGACAACGTTCGGTACTGCGTGCCTGTCCTTCCCGGCCCATAGAATATTTCATCACTGAAAACCAACCAAACTAAGCAAGCCTATTACCAACACGTTTACATTTACTCTACAAGGAAGCGCACAAGCTGGACATTAAGGGAGATCCTAGATCACCATTTTGCACCTCTTGCCACAGATGACAAAATTTACCCTGAGTCCTCTTTAAAGCAGCCTCGGCTTTTCGCAGGGAAGATGATGATCAGCGACTGAAGCGATAAGAATCCACCCAACAAACTGGTTAAAACGCCACCCTTCCAAAATGCATTAAAGCAACAGTGATCTCGCTTTAAAGGAAGTCAGAGAGTTCAGTAAATTGCAAATGAGAACGTGGACCGCGGCAGGAATTCAGTCCAACAGGACTGCGCGCTTACAAACCCCCTTGTGTCCGAGGGGTGAGAGCGTACTTGTACAGGACTGCCCCTGAAAGACAGCCCTTGTTTGGTATCTAAAGCAGATTCCTCTCCATCACTTAAACACGCCCTCGCCTTATAATCTCTCGTCTGGCAGTGACATTGGGCCTTAAAGATTTGGATTTGGTACATCCTGCTACTGTTAAAAGCAAGGCACGGAAGCCTTCAAGAAAAAGTAAGCCGCTTACAGACAACAACAACAACAACTTTTATTATTCTTTCCTTCCCTCGGATTGTTGATTTATCTTCAAACATGAGGATAAAGCACTGTAGTATCAAAATGAAGAAAACAGTTATCCCGATACCACACATTAACACTAAAACATCTTTCCAAAGGTAAATCTTGTTACTGCACTAAAAAGACTGAAAATTAAATTTCTCGAATATAATGTATTAGAAATTCAGTCATTTTTTAGCTTCCAAAAATAGCTTGTACCAAAATCTATGTGAATTATTCATTGATTTATTACTTGTTAGGAAAAAAAAAAAAAAAAAAAAAGAAAGTGAGTGTCTTCTGTTAAAGACAGAAGCCACCATTACTGTGACATTTTTACAAGTGGCAGTCAAACAAGGATTTTTTTCTGTTTCCTTCCAACTTATTTATAGTTTTTAAAAGATCACCATATATTTTAAGGAATCTCTTTCTCAAAAAAAAAAGGGGGGGGGGTGTGGGAGGTGGGACGAGAGTTAAACTGAAGAAAATAGCAAATGTTACTTTAAAAGTTATGCTTTGGTAGTTGCCATGCAGTCACATTGTGATTTCTGTAAAGCTGTTACAAGATAACTATCTCGTACAGTGTCAAAACTAACTTTGAAGGAATAGCTTTCCACAGACAAGTGTTAAAGGTGAAAAAATCCAAAATGCGGCTATTCCAGCTGTGAATCACCCCCTAACTGCAGCTCTATTCCCATACACATCCTGTAACAACATTTTCTACGTAAAATCATCTTTCTGCCTCAGAAAATGAGAATGAAATAAAATTGGAAATCATGTTTCTCCGTTTTTGCTGGTTTAAGAAGATTATTTAAATGCAAGAAGCTTATTATTTTGCAAATTCATTTCATGTGGTTTTCTGGTGCATTTCAGCCATTGATATTGGGGTCCAGGACAGAACGCAGATGAACTTAACAAGTGCTAATATTTTATTAGCAATCTCTAGCATTAACAACTTAGCACAAGTGTGGGTTTTGCAGTTTTTTGTAATTGTTATTAGCTATTGTACATTTAAATTTCAGAAATAACTAATACGTATCTCTTCACAGATACTCGATCGAAAAATGTTTTATTTAACATTTGTGTAATTAGAGATACTATATATGCATAAATGTAAGGATTTTGCTGTAAATAAAAATACAGGGAGGAGATTTGTTCAACAAAATTTGTGTACACAGAGTTGAAATGCATACAGGTAGCATAATTCTTTCTGGAAAGACACAATGAAAGTTTATTTTGAAGCTCTATGTTTATACTACATTTTGTATAAATACTACTGAAATTGTTCTATTAACTATGTGTTTGGGGGGAAGAAAAAAAAAAGCTCTTCAAAAAACTCAATGCTAAAATGTAAATGAGCAAGTACCATGTCTTTCTGGTGGGCTGTAAGATGAGCCATTCCCCACTTTTTCCTGATGTCTCTTTCAGACCACTCCCCTCTCAGTTTTACAAGGGGAAAATAACCTTAGCTTCTGAATTAAAAACATATTTTTAAATCAGTGATGGCTTCATACTTATTGCCCCCAGACTGCCTTGCACCGTTCTTTTCCCCTCTTGTGATGTGTGGTGCCTACAAACACAATACATTCTGCATGAGTCACTGAGAGAAGAGCAATAGTAGTAATTTTAATCACTGTGATAACACATAAAATACCAGTGAAAACATTGTACTATATTGCTGTACTTATTCCACTACTTATAAAGCATACTAGAATATAGAGGACTAACCATATTTTCATCACAAAAAACCTGTATTCTACTGCTTAGAGCAAAAAGCTGAAAAATCATGGTTTTTTAATCAAGAAGCGCATGTGAGGTCAGGATGCTTGTACTATGCAGCTGAATATGGAGGTTCAGCAGTGCCACCTGTATACTAATTTGATTCACCAAGTCATTAGACAACTGTTTTCAACCCTAAGCAATGGTAATATTTATGCTCAGATCACTGGTCCTAATTTTTGCTCACTGAACCATGCTGACATTGGTCAGTAATTAAAACTTAGAATGTTAAGTACTGGGGCAGGTGAAGAGAGTCTGATACTGATTCCTTCATGTCCTTTTGATTTTTCTTCCTTTCCCCTCCTGTCCTTTTTTCTTTTCCTCCATGAGAATTGTTTGAACAGACTGATTTTTCATTCATTCCATACAGAACTGTGTCCTATATGGCATTTCATTTTATTAATAAACTTCAAAATTACAATAAGGGTAAATTTTGGAAAACAAACTGAAAAGAACTTGTTGACTGTCTAAATTTCCCATTTAGACTGGAAGAGCATTTTTTATTCTTCTCTTCATCCTTGAATTACTTGACATTAACAGTAATTTTCATGTTTTCCTTACCACTGATGGTAAGTATACCATTTCAAAATAAAACAACTAACTAGGCATATTAAACCAGCTACCCATTTCCTCTAAAACAGGATAGCCACTTAGATCTCAGTTATTTCCCAGTCTGATTTATCTTGGAAACTTCTGATGAGCCCACTGTGGTCAGTCTCACCAGAAGGAGATGGCAGAAAGCAGATTCAAATCAGGGTGCCTGGAACACTTAATGCTACCATAGCTAAGAACAGAAGTCAGTGATGCTTTCCTGCTTCTCCTTTTAATTTCAAGTGGCACACCCAAAGTTAAAACCAACATAATTACCTATGAGAAAATGAATTACAAATAATGGCTCAGTTACGTTGGTCAACCTTAAAAACATAAAGCCCCACAACTCTATTGCAGCAAATTTCCCAGTGTTTGCAGTGGGAAAGTGCAGAGTTTTTGATACCTGTGCTGTGTTCATACTGCTGTGTGCAATGAAATTCTGCATGGGAATACCTACAATTTCCACAGTAAGGACATTAAAGTTTTTGCTGTGTGACTGTAGGGCATCCAAGCAGCTGTGCTGTCTGGCAAGGGTGCTCCTGACATTATAATCCACCTGCACTGGGAAGCTGTCGTGTTTCCTTCACGTATTTACGTTCTCAGAGAAACTACAGAAAAAGAGCGCTACATCAGAATTAAAAGTTGTTCTTGCAGCTATACCATTTCTGAACTAGTGACAAGGAATTTTTTGTGTGTTTTTCATTTACGTCTATTTTATGTAAGATACAAACTAGAATGGCAACGTAAGAACATCAACCGAGAAATGGTCTCAGTTTTACTGATGAAAAAAATTAGGTATTTGCGAAATCAAAAAGAAGGAAAAGTTTCAATGAAGTTATCCTTAACAACCAATAAATTTTCAGCTTCTTTTACAACACTACAAATAAAGACTACAAAAATGTTCTTTTGAGAAGAATTCAGTTCCCAAAGAGCCTGCTTGCTCCTTCAAAGTCCTACAGATTTTTAGCTTCCCAAAGCAACTCAAGATTAGTCCAGCTTTAAAATAAAAAAAAAAAATAAAAAGGAGGCGGGAAGATTACTTTGAAGGTGCATTCTCTGTGATGATGAATGTGGGACACTAACCAAACCGACTAGGCTTTAAATTAACTAAATATGTTAGACGTAAGTCACTTGCAGGCTTAAAAATAGTTGCCAATGTTAAGTACCACTATCCCATTAATAAAGGAAGTCCCTCCAATTCCAAAGGCAGCCCTATCTTTCTGTCTGTATGAACGCAGTCTCAGGACCAAGTGACTGTGGCTGGATATTAACTGTTTTCCACCCTGTGACAAAGCATTAGGTGGAGAGCAGATAGCTGCCAGGCTTTCCCAGTCTGCATTTATTTCCCTTTTCAGTGTTAGGACACCATGGGCTGAAAACCAGCTACAGCTGCTTCCATTTTGATGCAACGGTGTTTCAGCGCCTCACCAAATACCTGGGAACATTTTCCTGTGCTCCTTCTAATTATTTGAGTCCGCTAGTGAATGATTTTCAAATGTGTATTTCCATACAAGGGAAAGTATTTTTCAGCTTTTGTCCTTCAGAGACTGCACACGTGCGTGTGACAAAAAAAAAATTACATCACTGACACACGTCATAAAAGTGTCATTTGTATTTAAAACCATACTGCGCTTTGACCGTGGAGGCTAAGATATATAGCTAACGTGCAAACTTGTCACTTCAGACCTCAGGGAAAGAGAGATTAAGCAAAGCTTGCCAAAAAAAAAAAAAAAAAAAAAAAAGGATTTTTGCAATCTCACTGTTTTCTTAAGTTGGTAACTTTATGACCTTTTTCCAAAAGGAGGTGATTTTTGAGGTAAATCACAAATCCTTGGGTTCGGTGGCCTACTGGCCACGCTGCTTTCTGCCCCAGAATCTGTAAGAGCGAAAAGAGGAGACAAAAGCACCCTGGGTGCTGGAAACGTCCCCCTCTCCTCTTCCACACATGTAGTCCAACAGTGAAAGAATATTATGAGAGAGGGGGGGAAAAAAAAAAAAATCATAATGAACCCCTCTGATGAGAAACTAATTGGTGCTAAGTACACAACGGCTTACATTTAATCCCGTTAACAACCAGAGGGAGAGAAAAAAGAGCGGTGGCAGCCTCCCAGCTCCAGCCACCCCTCCGGCCGAAGTTGCTGAACGGACACCGACGCTGCCCCGACGCCGACCCCCAGAGGAGGCTTCGCCAGCCCGGCCGGCAGCCCTGGCCCCTTCTTCCAGCCCCCTGGCCCCTTCTTCCAGCCCCCCGGCCCCCTCCAGCAGCGAGGCCGGCGGCCCCCGGCCGGGCAGGCAGGGGCTCGTCCCCGGCTCTGCCTCCCCCCCGTCGGGGGTCGCCGCCCGGAGCGGGGTCGGGACCGCTGGAGCCTCCCCCCACCCGGGGAGGGGGGGCGTGTGTGTGTGGGGGGGGGTGTTCGGGGTTTTTTTGTGATGGTTAAGGAGTTTGTTTCAAAGATACCGAGGCAAAACGCAGCGAAGGATGGGGTCGGGGCC
This sequence comes from Astur gentilis, assembly GCF_929443795.1. NCBI lineage: Eukaryota > Metazoa > Chordata > Aves > Accipitriformes > Accipitridae > Astur > Astur gentilis. Next base: position 1,271,350 of record NC_064919.1, read on the forward strand.
GTCCTTTAATCACTCGGGTTTGGGAGAAGCGATAAGGAAAACGGCGTCGCTCCACCCGGGCGAGGCTACGGGTCGAGAAGAAAAAACAAAAAAAAACAAAAAAAACCCCCAAACAACCAAAAACCCCCAAAACCGCCGCAAAGACCACAAGTCAGTGCCCGGTGCCGGGTTTTTAGGCTTCGTTTTTGACAAAAGGACGTAGCACGAGAACGTCTTAGATAATTGCTTTTTCTATCTGGAAATCTAAAAGTTTCCCAAAGGTGGTTTTTTTTAAAAGAGAAGGGTACATCGAAAATTAAGCAAGGTAAAAACATACATAACCGACGAAATCACTACCACCTTAAAAACGAAAGTCAGCACGGACCGACTTCAGAAGAACAGAGGGAATAATCTGCCTTCCCCATCAACTCACAAAAACTCCGCTGAACGCCTTGCAGGAGGTGTACAACCCAAGACAGACACACACACACACACTAGCTAAATTGTCCCTCTGCTCCGATTGCTGACACTGGTTTCTTAAAGGGATCCCCCTCTTTGCTGCTTTAAATTTTACACCAAAAAAAAAAAAATCATATTTGTTAAAAACCTGACGAGGAAAAACCCCTCCAGCACACGTCCACGTAGCTGTAGTTCTAGAAGTATCGTAAGTACAGTTAAATGATACAGAAATTGCATGCGTCCCAAGGAGCAAGCCTCAGGGAATAGTTTTTTTTTGTTGTTGGGCTATCGCACGCTGAAGCCCATCGCACAGACTTCAGCCATCTCGGGAACGAACGAAGACTGGCATTGCTGCTGCCCCTCTCAGAGGCGTATTTTGGAACATTAAGCTCTGCTCAAAGGTGGCAACTTTTTTCACTTTAGTCTTCTTCGTAAAGCTGCGTGCCAGGTATCCCACACAAACACAACGCGAATGGAAAAGCTGAACCTTCACATACACGTCTATAAATACACATACAAATACATACATGTGCATATGCTTACACGTGTGCGTATGTATGTTCTTCCGCGCGCTCACCGGCAATCCCGAGCCGGCCTTGGCATGGGGGGGAGCCAGCCGCAGCCGGACACCCCCCCCCCCCCCCCCGACTTCGGGGTGGGGGGGAAATCCCCAGACCTCTGCCGCTAAAGTTTTAAACGTACGAGACACAGTTACCGACTTAGTGGCTTACCTTCAGGCAGTGTCTAGACTGGGAAGTAAGTACAACGTTAACGCAATTACTGTCACCGCAGAGGCTGTAAAACACCAAGTGTTTCACTGCCTCCGCTTTAGAAGGGCAGAGAAAACTCTGGTGTTTCACCATGCACAGAGAGTTTCAAAAAGAGACCGAAAAAAGCATCTGGCAGCGCCCCCCGCCTCCCCCCCTCCCGCCCCTCTCACTCTCTCGTTGTTGGGGCTTTAAAGGAGTTTGATGGAGGAAGATTTATCAAGTACTGAGGATGCCTGGCCGGGACCTTGCTGTTTCTGGCACTTCAGGACTCTGAGGAGGGACAAGCACACCTCAAGCGCACCACGATGCGACAACAACAAGGCGCAGATGAATCTACCCACTTTGAGCAAAGAATTGCGACTGTGGCCAAAATCTGCTGCCTCCAATGGGCCTTCGCAGTGTCTGTGAGTATACTCCCTTCACCTACACTTCAAAAAGTGGTCAAATGGAAGAAAAACAACCACCACGTATCAAACCTGACACTGTATAAAGACAGCAAAGGAACCCACAGAATTAGGACCAAAGCAGTGACAAAATACATCTTGGCAGCCAGTTCTGTGCATAAGGTTTTCTACAGTGTGCAGGCTACTGCTCTGTAATTGTAAGCCGTACATCACCATATCCACCACAAGAAGTCCAGCTGAATAGATAGAGCTTTTCTTTTCTTATTTTCTCACTTCTAACGATGTCATTATCGACCAAGACTTACTCAAGATACTTGGCACTGTTGCATACAATGCAAAAGCAGAGACGTCAGCAAGAGTATAAGGGGAAAAACGGACAAACGTCACCACCACCATCATAGAAAGTGAGTAGAGATTGAGCCTGGCAGATGGGAAACCTTCCTGGTGCTAAAAATTTTCACATCAACAGCTTAAAGCTAAATTCCACAACCGCAAAAACTGCCACGTTAATGGGAAATGCCACTGTCAACCAGAAACCCTCAACAGAGGAGTTGGGCAATGGGCTGCTCATACAACCTCCTGCGAGGTCCTGAGCATCACCCTCACCTCTCCTACCTTCCGAGGGCGATGGGCTCCTGCCGGCTCACCAGCACCGCGGAGGGGAGCGGTGTGCTGGCGCGGAGACCTTCTTGGAAGAGCCAGGGCGTTTGTGAGCATCAGGCAACTGGACAGGTTCTGGTGACAAAACCCTCCCTTAATCCAGAGTTTCTCTGGAGATTTGAGGAGTTATTCTGATTTACACGTGGAGGTTGGAAACGGACTCAGCGCTAGAGAGGAAACAATACAGCCAATTAACAAAGTGAAAGCAAGCGCAGGACTGTGCTACGCTTAGAACACACCGGACAGCAGCTCAGGGCTGGGGAACAACGCAAGGTGTGCACCGACACGCGCCGACTTCTTGCCTGCGGACGACACGATTCTTGCCTGGCAAAAGCCGCTGGAGGAGGATCGTTAAATGTGAAATACAGTCACGAAAGGCATACAATACTTATCAGTAAGAATACTGGCAAAACCAGTTCTATATATTGACAGAGTATAAAGACAACCATTATAATCATCCCAGGACTCGTTAGTGTTACCGATATTGAGTGTGTATACCTGCATATGCACAGATATTACAATAATCTACAGATCTATTTCTGTATCTCTGCCAGATTAAAAAAGAAAAGAGCCACCAGATACCAGCTGTCACAAGATTCATGGTCAGTGTGATGGTATCACAGCGTAAGTTTTCCATGCTCTTCACTAAGAAATCTACAAATTACCTAACATGCTGCATGTGTGCCCGTTTTGACCACGCAGCAGTTCAACCCACTTGCAGTTGAAACCTTCACAGCGAATCCTGTCTGTACCGGAAGGAAACGGAGCAAGTTATCTGCAGTGAAAAGGCCCCAATTTCTCTAGAAGTGTGCCACTTACAGCCCTAGGGCTTACAAAATGAAGTATGTGCCATCCTACATTCCTCTGAATGCCACAAAACCACTTCCACGAGGTGCTACCATAAACAGGAAGACACATAATAAAGCATTATCAACATGCCATTTTATTCCTCCTATCAGTCATTCTCCAGACATTTATTCTGCTTTAAAATTTATTACTATAGACTCTTTTTTTCCTGTGCTTATTCCACACACTATCTGCATGACTTACATCCCGTTGTAGCCCTAACCAAACTTTACTTTTTCCCTTTTTAAACCCTTAAGTCCTTTGTCTTCTGTATATTCTCTATTGCATTTTTTAATTACTTAAAAATCTTGAACTTCTCCTTCAGAAGGATTAAATCAGTTTCCCATCAGTGTTCAAAAATTCAATTGCAATATGAGAGTTTTTCCCCACCTGTAAGAAACCCAAAGAAATAGGGACAAGGAAGAAATATCAAACTGATGACAGAAGTGGAAAAAAAATTCCCCTTATAACAATCAACAGAACAGCAAAAAAAAAGTGAAAAAGTCACCCAGAATATATGACCATGTAAGCATGGGCACTCTTGCAGAAAACCTAGTCAGCAATCCAAAGCCATGGGAAATTTAAATTAGAGCTAAGGTCCACAATAGCAGAGAAATCTGTACAGATAAAAGGGCCTGCTCAGGTTGCAGGTATACTTAGTCTAGATCTCTTCAGATTTGCAAAGGAACTTTATTAGTTTTATTAATTTTTTTTTAAATAATCAAGAGATTCGAGTGTATCCACATTACACGGTAAAGAAGATTAAGTTTTTTTCTTTAATCAAAATATCCATATGCATGTGCTGGATCTTCCAAATGGTAGGTGGATTCCCACTGCTTATTACCGCCCCGGGGTGCATTCTGCTATAGTAACTCATGCACAAAACACTCCTACTACATTTAAGTAACGTTAAGGTTCTAGCAAACACAAGAAAAAAAACAACCAAACCCAAATCACAGAAAAAGCCCGAGCATTCAGCAGGGCGCAGTTCTGAGGAATGCAGGCTGATAGAGGGTTTCAGCAATGCATACTCAAACACACAAAAATCGAACTGGGTGACATCAACCTCCACTTCGCACGCAGCTGGCGTGACCCGGCACCACTCCATCAGTTTGTCCTTCCGACGGGGACAAGCGCGCAGCCCCCAGCCCCATGTGCCTGGCTCTGCTCAGGAGGAGGGATGGGACCCGGAGCCACCGGCAGGGCTGCGGTGGGCTCTCGGCGAGCCCCAGCGTTGGACACGGGCACAGCCTGGGCAGGAGGACCATGGACCACATGGACCACGGGCTCCCACCCTCTTCTGGTGAAGCCCCTCCATCCCCAGCTTCGCAGGACGCGACGGGACAGCGTGGTCCCACGTGCGTGGCTTACCAGCCCACACAAACACGCCTCCCCGTACAGGCTACTTCCAAAAAAATATTAATTTTACACCGAGACGTCTTTCCTGCCTGCTTTTCCATCAGCCGTCCCCTCCAGCCGCCCAGTGCCCAGTGCTCGACCTCTCTGGGGGGGGACATGCCGTGCTCCCGGTGGCACGACAGCTTCACCGGGGGGGCCGAAGCGACCCCTCGAAAGGGGACGTTGAGCTGTCGCCAACGTGACACGGCCACAGCCACCGACGTGCAGCGTCCCAGCAGCCTCCCCGGCCTCAAGAAGAGGCAGCAGCGAGTGGGGAAGCAGCAATCTGCATGCAGCAGCGTGCTGTGAGGTGCCATGCAGAACTGGCAAGAAATAAACCCTCGCTTTTGGGGGGGGGAGTTGTGACACTGAAATTTGCACACAGACCACACTAGTAAGTCTTGCTGCTTTTAAAAAATGCTGCACAGACCATTAGGCATTAATAATAAAAGTATTTTAATTGCTAAACTCATTTTCACCAATAAACTGTTTTTACTTTTGAAAGCAACCTTTGCTGAAACTGAATTCAGCAATTACACAACTTGGGCATCCAAAAAGTACAGGGAAGTATGGCTCTTCAAATAGTTTTTCTGCGGCCTAACAAAATGAAAAATTTCTCGTAGACTTTTTCATGGAAAAAGTACGTTCGTGCTACAAATATCAAGACTCTAGAACACAAACATACTAGATCGTGCAAAGGTCGTGTTCAAAACTAGCTGTCAAGGGAAGGGGTAAATTAAAGAAAAGCACAACTTACTGTACTTTTTTGTCATTTTAGAAATAAGCTTACACCTTTTCACTATTTAAAAATACACTGAGGGATTTGAATAATAGCACAGAGAGAAAAAAAATATAGATGAGGTCAGATTTTTTAATAGTTTCTGTAGTACCATCCAGAGTTAAGAGAAAATTAAGTCATACATCTAGAAGAAGCCATTTAAGCCACTGATAGTTAACAAAGGGTATTTCCTTTTTGAGCATGGCTGACAGAGATAAAACAATAAGCTAAATTTATCAGACACTGCTATTTCCATTTTGACTCCATAAGCTGTACTTATTGCTGCTGAAGAGAAAACTCCTTCCTACATTATTTTTTAGGGAAGAGGCAAAAATACAATGCTTTCAAATTACTTTTTTTTTTTAATTTTAGGCCTTTTCTTTTATGACTTCACTCACTAAATGTTCAAATCCTTTTCTTTTTTCCTTTTTTATTTTTCAGATGTACTTTTGTTAGGGTTTCTTTGGCTAAATGAGAGACTTGATTACTCAGGCTAAAAATCAGTGCATAGAAAGACCTCTAAACCTGGAAAAAAAGGTGGCAATGGATGCCAAAATGGAAAGCTGAAAAAACTGCTTTGGAAACACTAACTTGCACTTTATTTTATGGTCACTATTTCTTTTCGTACAGGGCAGTTTTACAGGGCCGTTAGAGCAAAAGTTGACATAAAATCCTGTGCCTCAAGTGAAATGATTTACCCCTTGAATGCTGGCTTCCTTTCGTAACTAGTGTCAACAGAGACGATTAAAAATACTCGTATTTTACAAATTCCAGAAGTCAATCTGTTAGGAAACACAAAAACTACTTCATCTATTCAGATAGCTAGAAGATCACATGACAAACAGATTTAAAAATATCTTGCAACACCCCATAAGCCTCAGCTGAGTTTTGTGCTTTCTGCTGCGAGTCTTCTGCCCTTCGTTTGTCTGAGGTTACCACCAGAGCCAAAGCTACACCAAGTACAGCTTCTACGCCGTCATGGAACAAAATGCTTAAATAAATCACAGTGTCACCCTTGGTACACAGCCTCTTCGTGACCCAGGGCTGGAGCGAGCTCCAGCTAAACAGGCACTGCACCCAAACAGAAGCTGAGTCGGTCCCTGGTCCAGGGGCTGCTGCTGCGGAGGGAAGGACCCCCCGGGACCCCTGAGCAGCAGCCGTGCCGAGCAGCACACATGGGAATCGCTCAGACTATCGCACGCCATGTCACTGTCTGCAAATGTCATGAAAACGCAGCCAGAGCTCTAAGGAGGCTGCGCCAGGGCTTCCGACGAGGCTTACAGGCTGCGGAGCAATGACCACGAAGGGCATTCGAATGAACGCTCTTTACTAGGGCAGACCGATACCCAGTGGCTGGTACTTTCAAGAGCAACTTCTTCTGCCAGAAGTAGTATCTCTAGTGATGCTCTTGTAAAAGCCTCGCTACTGTGTTAACAAGAAAGAAATCAAGAGCGGAGAAGAAAACACCCATTCCCTCTCTGGGAGCTCAGCAGAGTCCATATGTGCTCTTTTATAAAAACTCTGGATTCAAAACCAACCATATGCACCGCACCCCACAAACCTGCCAAGCCCAGAGTGCGATCGCATCAGCCTGTTGTCTCCGAGGAAGGTACTGGGTGGGCAAAGGATGAAACAGGGAGAAGATAAATTGTTTTTTGTACCCCTTAGTGGCCGGACATCAATGCTGCAGCTTTGAAAGCTGTCTTTCCAAAAGCCATGAGGAAAAGAAAAATGCAGAGATTAGGATTGCAGCTATGTGTGGGAGAGGAAATATGTTAAAAGGAAGATTTTAATGAAGGAATGGATGAAAGACTTCCAACTACAGGAGATTAACATTCTTATCATATATACTCTTATTGCAAAGTGGAGGAGAGGGGTGGGAGGGGAGAACCCTCCTTCAAAGACCTGGAAAACCTCCAGCACTAAAAATGAATTCACTGCATTTAGTACATGGTACAGTTTGTAATGATTCTCTTTGCACACTTTCTTCTGGACTCTAAACATTTAAAAAAATCAGGCAAATCATACCAAAGACCTAGATTTGCTAACTACCCATTTTTTAAACACCACATGAAGCAGGTAGGACCCTTTTTGCAAAGTAACGACCAGTAGCAGCGCACACTTTTCCAAACGCCATGCAAGGAAACCCACAGATCATCAGGTGGGGGCAAGTAACACATACAGGTAAGTGGCCGCTGTCTTTCAGCTTGGCTGACCGTCTGTAATTCAAGTGCCTGCTTTGCATCCAAGCCATGTGCAATCTCACCACAGAAAAACAAGTCAGAGTAAGGAAGGACAGAGTTAGTACAGACACAGTAAGTGCTTTCCATGATATCCCTCTATGTGAAACAAGAAAGCCAGCACCCATCTTCATATCCCAATCAGTTAAAGGTTGCCAGTCAGCTGTATGTGCTGAGAAAGCAGCAGACACATGACAAAAAGTTGTATTTTACAGAAATATGGGCACAAACGTGGTTTAGGCAAGCAAAAATAAAAAGTGAAAGGCATCTAAAGCCATTTGCAAAGAGGGCACAAAAGGGAGGAAAACTTTTCAACTGTGTACTGAACAGCAGTGTTTGTGGACCAGCCATAACTTTAAAGATGTCAGCTGAAGACAGAAGGGTACAGGTGACTCCTGATTTACCATCAGGAACCAGAGCTCATGTCCCAAGGCAAAGGGACATCTGGACATCTCTTTTCTGTCACAGCAGACGGTGATGACTGAAGCTAGAAGGCTGTATGGGGAGAAGACGCTGTGCGTTGGAGGCATCAAGAAAGTGTTATTTGTTTATAGAGAATATTAAAAATAATGTTGTTAGAAAAGAGCAGGGCAGGCAAGTAAGATGTAGCGGAGTTAACAGCATGAGGAGATAAGCCTAATTCCTTTCCTTGAGGAGCTACTTCTGACTCCAGTGGAACCTCGGCATCTCTATTTCAGGGACTCAGACGTGAAAACAGATTCATCAAATGACCGACACAGCCGGCTACTCTCATAGTTGGAGAGTTGTTCACATTTTAGCTCCCTTTCTAATGTGAAGCAAACTGGACACTAACCACACCATGACACTGTTATGGTCTATCCCATTTATGCAGTCACAGGCAGTTTTGGCGGAGAATGTGAAAGGCAAGGCTTCACCAGCCACTACACTCCACATCCATCCTTACTGATACTGCAAGCCCTAAAATAGTAATTTACATACTATGCAGTCACCTAAATACTTGATCTCGTTCTTTAGAAACCTTGAAATCAGAACTGTGCATGTCTCAAAACAGTTTAAATGAATTAGCAGAGAATATCTTTGAGAAGATAATTTGCCAACACACGTATTTTTTAAATGCATTTCTTCCCTCGGACTTAAAATTTTTATGTTTATGTTTCAGAAAAGGAGTCCTTTATAGTCTATAGAACTGGAGATACAATGCTGCATAAGCTCCATAAACAATTATGGTTACTTTACATTAGGAAGATTTATGGCTATGTTCCCTAAAACTATTTTGATGCTCTTTCGGCTTTTCATTACACACACACACGTACATACAGCACCGATTTACTTTAAGGCTGTGTCTTTGCATCCCCATGACGAAAGACATTAAAAACACAGCAGGGGAACCAAACTTTTTGCACGCCGGAGCTACCTGAATAACATTCACTGGAATTTGGGACATGGTCGAGAACCAGGGGTTTGAATGGAGCCCAGCCCGGCAGTACCCTCTCCGACTCAGGTGCGTGCCTGCATCGGAGCCAGCAACGAGGCATGGACCTCTGCTCTGCCCATTGCATACAGCAGAGTCAAACGGATCATCACTAACTTGATCGTGGTCAGAAGAAATGCACAAAGGTTAAGGCTTTCTGGAAAGTCATACATATGTAGAAAGGCAACAGCTAAAACGAAGAGAGAGATGTGCGTGTACAAGTAGCACCTGCTCCCAAACAGCTGTGGGCGTCTGACGCGTGTTCCATACATCCCACATCTCCAGGCACGAGGCTGCTGTTGGCAAAACGACTACTGATGTGAGGCAAGTCACAAAAAAGGGGTTTTGAGGAGCTTCTGACCTAACTTTGAGAATAAACATCAGAGTAGGGGAAGAACAGTTATATTTTTGAGCCTCTTGTGTGGCTGTCTGTGAGGTCCCATTTGAGCATCTCAAAAAATCTTTACATCACCTACATTAAATGAAACCATTTTAGTCCTGAACAGTACAACAAGTTTATACACCGCAGGAAACTTCTCCTCCCGTTACCTGCTTTGAATGTGGCTTGCTTATTGTCAACATCTATGAGTATATAAACAAATCAGAAACATTATTACATTCATTACAAAAACATACCATAAGTTAGCAAAACTGTCTCCTGATATTAACCTCCTGTATTAAATTTTAAAAGCCTCTCCTGGTTAGCACTGGCACACCTTCACTATAATAGCACAAAGAATGAATTTTCATTTTCGTGTTACACCTAGTAAGCGTAATCACTCCGATAAATTAGTTACAGAATGTTTCCCAAAATGTGTATATGTAACTTTGAAATATGCTTAAAGTCTCAAGCACTATTTGAACATTTTTCTATCTTCTGTTTTTTGGGGTAATCTTTAGCGCTACTATCAGCAATTTTGGTACCTAAATCCAAAGAGATACACAGAATAAACAGAACAAAAGAAACCTAACTCCAGGTCATTTGCCTACCCAGCAGTTATAAGAAAAATAGACACTACTCAGAAAATGTATTAACTGTGCTATGCACAAACTGTATTGCTGTTACAGCAGTCACCACAGGGCACCAAACATTTGGTCCCCAAGAGGCAAGAGTAATTTAAGAAAAAGACAAGCCAATTAGCTCTAGTTTCAAAGAAAAGGACAGGATATGAAAATACAAAAAGAAAGATATTAATGAAATTTAGCAATGTCAAGTTGAATCTTAAAAACTGCATTTTAAAACATTTACAGGGAGAAAAAAATTACATAAATTCCAAATATAATGTGGCTGTGTGGGGCTCTGGCATGGCAACTGAATGCTCTGCCACTCTTCTGGCATTGCACTGGGAATAGGGAAAGCATTTCTTAAATCTCTGAAGCTTGGGCAAGCACACTGGAGTCTTTAATCAACCATCTGAAATCGAGTGCACACTATGGACTATTTAGCAATGGACTATGGATAGCTATGCAAAAACATACACAGGAACAACTCTAAGCAAAAAGTTAGTTATTGAACATTTACGGACAACATTTATGGGCAAGAAACAGGTGTCGGCAAAGACAATTTCTCAGCTTTCCCCTCTCAAACAGCTTAGGAGCAGCATGTGAACAGCAGCACTGTTTACACAGCCACCCTCAGGAAAAACTTTACTAGTGTCAGCCTGCAGGTCAGCGCTGCAGAACGTTTCATTTCCCTGCACCCAAACCCACCTCATTTACATGTGCACCAAGTAAAATTATGGTATACTTTTTTGTTTTAAATTTAAAAAGTCTTGCAAAGGTGCCTAGTGCTGCAGCTGATCTGGCTAGCCTTGCCACTGAAGCAGCCTTTCTTCAGGTTCTGTTTTCTCTCAGACTGGCAGGGGACGCTGTTTCTGGAAATGATCTTTCTGCATCGGGAAACCAGTGGGCAAGAAAAAAGCATGGCTGATCGTCCAACACGGTTTTGGTTGCTGGTGACAAGGTATGCATTACATACCATGATTATTACAAACAGATATCCAAAATCTGTTGCGCTAACCATCACATTTACTAACTTTCTGCACTGTAATGTGGAAGAGTATTATGCAAAATACCAAAATATTAAATTTTAGTCTTAGCAGTTGGGAATCTCTCTGAATTATTCAATGCAGAACCCATACAAGAAGTTACAGTAAATTTTAGATCAACAGCCCAAACTGCCAGACTCCTGAAGGAGTGGTTACAGAACCTGTTTCAGGAAAGGGAACTAGCTCAGATCTCCCCTCCCTTCCTTGCCCTCTCCTGTTACAGTTCATCCCTTTTCTGAGTTGTAACTTCACTGGTCCAGCATACAGCAAAGCCGTAACAAGCACTGTTCTCTGCACTGCTGAGGGGCAATGAGGCAAGGCAGACAGGGGCAGCGGGGCAGAAACCTCATCACATGAAAAGAGAAATGACACTGCTCCTGGGGTTCTGAGCACTGACTACTTTCCTACCCTGCAGCGTGTTTCAGCAAACTTTTTACCGTTATGCAGTTCCTACGTCCGATTTTCTTTACGTCTCTAGTCCTCAAACTGTTTTTTTTTCTACTTACTTTGTTTACAACAAGAAACCGTTGTATTCCCTCTTTATTTCGCCACCCTTTCACCCTGCCCCTGCCCGCCCCCACTTCTTATATGCTCTTAGAAATACAAAATATACAGGAAAGTTGGAAAGTTCACAACATGAATCACTCTGATACTACTTCTAAATTTCTGCCAGCAAAAATACTGTCTTTCCATATATGACACTACTGAAATAACAGTATTGAAATGGTATAAATAAATGGCTAGCTATTTCCTTCATCATAGCTTTGCAGCCATCATTATGCGCTCCAATTTGCTTTCTGTTTAACTTTTTTTTCAAACACTGACATCAGTATCCTTGCAGACAAATGCTCCCACATACAGAAGAATAAACGATTAAAAACAGTACTAACCTTCGCTGACCGGACTTCCACAGCCTTCAATGTTCAACATTATATCTTCATCTCTGTCGTCTGCACCAGCTCCCAAAAGCATCCAACTCTCGACATTATCACTGTCAGATATCAAGCTCTCCTGCTCTGAGCTATCTATTACCAACACATCTTGGATGGCATGAGCTCCAGCAGAACTAACTGGGTTAAGCTTCCCACTAGCACTTTTCTTTTGCTTTGAAATGTCTGTGCCTGATCCAGCAGGATACAGGAAATTACGTGCAGCAGCTTCAGCATCATTTGGCGTGGAAGATCCTGGATCGATACGTGTTTTACCTTGAGCTAAAGAGCCCGTTGACTTCTTTGCTTTGCTTTTGTAAACGCTGTCTTCATCCGGTGTATCAGACAAGACGATGATCTCAGGGTCCTCTGAAAGCTGAGCACCATGATCAATGAACCCAGTGATTTTCTTGTCTTCACACCGTTTCTCAGGTAGAACTGAACTATGAGCCGTGACTCCTGCAACATCAGCTTCTTCATCCATTTCCAGCGTGCTGATTTCTCCAAGATTTTGGGAATAGTGGATCTGGCTGTAGAGATGAAATTCCACCTCACTATCAACAGCCTCTTCACTGGATGACTCCTCATGATAAAGTTCATCTTCATACACTTCAGTATCCTCAGCGTCTTCATATCCAGCAAACATTTTGGAAAGTGAATAGTCTGTATCTACAAAAAACCAAAAGGTTATATCAGAATGGTCATGAATGTATGCCCAAAACCATCTTTCCAATGATACTTTTGGCCTTTCTGAAATTGCTAAGGTTAGTCATAGAGCTCTGTGTACAGAAGATAAAACTGAGCAGGCTTAACAGCTACAACAATCAAAGCTCACATCTGTAATAGCAAAAGCTACTCAAGGGTGCATCTGCAACCTTAACTACTACTTTAACCTCAACTACTTTGGCTTCTGAAAAGTTGCACTTAATGTGCTCTCAGCTTCCACAGCTCCTCTTCATCCTCGGTTCAAACCCAGGGTACCTGCATGGATCGGGAACCAAATGAGTATCTGAATCCGAGTTTTGATCATTCCACCAACTAGTATTAATTCTGGGTACTGTGCAACTTGTTTTACTAAGTAACATCTTACATACATACCTGAAAGAGCAAAGAAGGAACACTCAGCACTATTTGATAGAAGTTACTTGGAGCCTATCTACACCTGGGCTGCAGAGTCACCTGAACTGGCACTTCAGAATTAGAATCACAGAACGGTTTGGATTGGAAGGGACCTTAAAGATCACCTAGTTCCATCTCCCCTGCTGTGGAATTTAACCTTATGATGAGAAGCCCCAGAGCTATGATACAGAAGCACCCAGACATGCTCTGCACACACTCAGGTCTAAAGGCAGCATAAAAAAAAGAATACTAAAGGTAATACACAAATCTGCAGCCTTCAGACAAACTAGCATGTTGCATTGTCCCATCAGGACTTACGAACTGAGTTAGAATGCCACGAAAATGCAACTACAATGCTCTTGGACCTGAGGAAGACATGCCTGCGAAGAGTGTCTGCCCAGCTCACCGTTAGCTATGACATCTCTGTGCTGCTACCAGTTTAGCAGTAATTACCTACAACCTTTAACAGCCATTTTGGTGGTTCTGGGACTAAAGCCCCAATTTCCCTTCTCATGTACTCAGCAATACTGTTTTTTAAACAAATAGGCTATACAAGCTGGCTGATGGGACAAAGTGTACCCCAGTGGGCTGGGGGCCCACTGCCTGGAAAGCAGGTTTGCAAAAAAGGACCTGGGGATGCGATGAGTTGACTATAAGCCAATACACTTCTGGGACAAAAATCATCCTGTGCTCCTGAAAAACATCACCAGCAGGGTGAGGGACGTTATCCTTCCGCCCCGGTCAGCACTCATGTGGAGCGCTGTGTACAGCTCTGGGTTCTCCAGTACTATTTAAGATGGACATAGTGGAGCGAGTGCGGTGAAGGGCCACCAAAATGATTAAGGGATTGGGGCATCTGTCATATGAGGCCAGGCTGAGACAGCTGGGACTGTTCATCCTCAAGAGAAGGAGGCTCAGGGGGATCTTATCAATGTACATAAATACATGGGGGGGGGGGGGGCAGTAAATAAGACAGATCCAGGCTCTTCCAAGTAGTGTCCAGAAACATGACGAGGAGCAACAGACACAAAAGATAAAATACAGGAAATTCCACTTAAACATAAGAAAAAACCCTTTTTTACTCTGTTGCCCAGAAAGACTGCGGAGCTTCCATCCGTGAAGACGTTCAAAACCCAGCTGGACATGGCCTTGAGCAAACTGCTCTAAGTCACCCTGCTTTGACTGAAGGGGTTGGACAAGACAATTGGCAGAGATTCCTTCCAACCTCAGCTATTTTGTGATCCCAACACAATGGCAAGCATCTCTAGAGTTCACTACCAACTCCCTAGCGGGACAGGAAATCCAGAGACATTCTAAAGTTACTTTGCCTAATTCACAGGGTACCTTATTTTGTTTACATGACCCTATCATGCATGGAGGAGAGGAAAGGGAATACTTTCTCTGAAAGGCCTATCTTTATTTCTCTGTTACAGTTACTCCTAGGGAAGCCAACAAGCTTTTTAGACATGAGAACTGTCAGATGGAGTTCAGTTTTTCAGTTGTGGAAGGAAGTTGCATGGCATTGTTTAAATTCATATACTGATACACAAGTACAAAAAATTAGATTCATTAACTTTGTACATAAGTAATTTGTGCAGTGATGGTATTTAAAGAACCCAAAGGCTCTTACTATGACAGCTTTCTGTGTACACCCTGCAAGAGTCCTTCCCTGATCATGACAGATTTGACCTCATTTGTATTCCTGTTATACCAAAGTCAAACTAAAGAGGAAGACACTCTTTCCACAAAAATAAACAAAGCAAAACCACATAAAACATGAGCGCATCAGCAGGAAAATACAATGCTTACTGATAATCCATACGCTGTACTCTTTTCTGTTTAGTCTTCTAGTAGATCAGCATACATCATTCAATCTCACCTGCACAGCCAAAGAAGTCGCTTTGGTCGTCAATAGATGAGATCACATCCAAAGACCATCAGAACTCTACTCATCCACGCACATGCTCAGCTATCTCCTAATACACTCAAGTTGGTTTCTAACCTACAAATACAGTCCTAAAATTTAACAACTGGAGGTTATAGAATCTGTTTTAAAAGCTGTCCTATCCACACAGCGACTGTAAGCTCCTGGAAACTTTTACACCTGCCAACACAGAACTCCGCTTAGCAGCACAATGTATGCAGCAATAATGTGAGGATAACGTGGATATATCTGTACCCGCTAGACTCTGCCTCTCTTATGTGGGTTCTTAGGTAAATATAGTATCTATTATGCCAAATAAAAATATAAAAGAATGAGGTCAGAACTTGGTGGTAATAGAGACAATAAACTTATTTTATACCAGTATTTAGGTCTGGATGCCGTAGACAGGAGGAATGACTAAAACACTGGCCACCTGAATGGTTGTAGGTAGTAAAGAAGTAAGACAGAAAAGGACCTGACAGACCAAATGAGGCCCCTATGCTTAAACATTTCTCTCAACTATACATGGGGTCACCCTTTCAAACAGGTCTTAGCCTGTTCCCATCCACAGGGTGAGAATAAAAGCAGACCTGGCTCCAGTCAAGCACATTTACAATATTAATCTGTGGTTACGGGATGTGAGAAAAGAGACCTTCAGTGATATAGGAAATGAAAGAATCCCCCCCGAAGCATGGCGCAATTTTAGTGATACTTGAAAAGCCAACTTAATTCAAGCACTCTTTCCTTCCCATTCTGTCACCCACTGGATGAACTTACACAAAGTTAAGTACATGACTATTGCTGAAAACATGCAGCTAAACAAGACTGCTGGATCATGAATGTCAAAGAGCGCCCAAGGAGCTGACTCAGGGACACTTCATAACGAAGACAAAAGAAAGAAGAGGCAGCAGGGCACTACACCTACTTTGATCTATCCTCCCCAGAAGCTCAGGTCAAACAACAGCTCCTCCTTCCAGGTCCACGCCAATGACTGGAATGATGACGAAGGGCTCCTCCTCTTGCTCAGCATGCACGGCAGGCCACTGGGAAACAAGAAACATCAAACATCAGCATCACAACACAGTCTGAAGATATCTAGTTCCACTGTTCACCATCCTCAAACTTGGGCAATAGCTATGGCCCACGTCTTTATCACAGAGTGGGAAACAGCCATTTCAGGTGTTTGGCATCAAAGCAGACAAAATACCTGCCTCTAGGAAAGGGAAGAGGAGCTTGACAGACAAAGTTTTGGTATTTTCCAGCTTGTCAAAGTAAAGTAGTCTCTTACTGTATTCATACTGATGCTCAAAACAGAGAAAGACGTATCTGACTGCCAGCCTCCAGCAATTTAGATTTTCTTTCACCAGTGAAAGGTTTAGACAATGGGCAATGGTCCTTTTTGCTACCAGCTAGTCTATTACAAAGACAGTCCTCATGTCCGAGTGTGAAAACCACATGAAAAATAACAGTCCTGCATAGACTAACTGATTTGGTAGGTAATAGAGGCTGCAGAGAGTGTAACACACTGACGCATCATACTTTGGAACTGGCCTGCCTTATTTTTTAAAAAAACCCCAAACTTCAAACCCTAGACCATGGAAGAACCCTGTCCCTTCATCAAGAGGAACCCCATTCCTACCTGAACCCAGAGCACAACTTTCCTCAAAAGTACCTGGCTGCCCCTCTGGTGAGCCCTAAGTAAGAACAGTTCAGGTAAAGGGCTACTGATGTTAAAACAAAATTAAAAAATCACACCTATCTGAATCTCTTTTAACCATTTCCAAACAAAACTCTAGATGGCTATTGTTAGAAATGGCATGAGATCATTTTCTCAGATCATTTACAAAGACTGCTTGTTAACACTTTTCAGCTAGTTCATTAAAAAAACCAACATCCCCCCGCTAGATAAAGTAACAAAAGTTTGCAGCAGCACAGCGCAGTCAAGAGGGAGGTACTGGCGATGACTTCCAGGCAGGGGAAAAGAGCAAGAACAAGTTAATCAGAACACCCACAGCAATTTTCAAGTTGTGTGCAGGCAGCTACTTCCTCAGCCAAAGTTTCAAAGCAGTTTGGGACACTCAGGTGTAAGATAAGAGCAGAATGGGCTTTGCATAAGAGCCAGTAACATGCCCAGGCCAGTCCTTCCCATGCCATTCCTGCTTCACATGGCCTTGTTTCTCCCTACCAACTCCTCTCTTCCTCTGCTTAACTTCATTACTTCTGCTGCTCTTACTTTTTCACCTCCTACAATCTTTCCGAGCTCACGCAGTAACTTCTTCGTCTCTTCCTCTTGCCATTTGAAATACACATTCTGCTTAACTTCAAATATTGAGATTTCTTAAAAGAAAAAAATCTCAAGCAAACAAAACAAAAAACGAATTGGAAAAAAGATTACATTTCCATCCTTTGCAAATATGAGTTTTCAGACAAGTCTACTATTCCCACCACAAATCATCAGTGAATTTAAAAGATTTCCTTATTTTTCTTGCTCTCTGCTTGATCTTTGCAGTAATGTCAAATCTAACACTTTATGACAAAGGCTGCATTGAAAATACAGCTACAAACGTATTCTTCGCTGTCTTAGGAGGTAAAGACAAGACATAACCCTATCATCAGATTCTCTGTTACAGATAGGAACAACAATAAAACGGAAAAGAAAGGTCTTCCGAGGAAATTACCAAAAACTTCCTAAAACCACAAGTATCTCTCAGAACAGTGGTTCAGAGATCAGAATGGTAGGAGACATCAACAGACTTTATAGTTGTGTGCAAAGCAGACCTTCTCTCAGTTTTCTGTTTACTCATGTTTGTGATACCTAAACTGCCTAGTTCTTTAGAACGTTAAGATACTGCACAGGTACAACCAACAGGAAATTGATAGAGAACTTAAATGTTCAATGAAATTTTTAATTTCAGCTGCTGTAACTGCTTTTGTACCCTTCATCAGAAGTTGCATATCTCTATTTCATGAGAGATAAGCAATCAAAATTATTGTTACGAAGTGCAGCACCAGAATGAAAATCACATACTTGGTTCTTCTTGATACCCTACAAAGGTATGCAGATATCAAATCTGAACATTTTGGTTTTGGCTTTGGTTTTGTTCTTTTTCAAAAAAGCCAACAACATGTGTTTATTATCAGAGGTGAATATCAGGAGACTGTTTTTTCCTTCACCTGTATTGTGTTTCTGTACCAAACATAAGACAGATCTTATTTTGCCTTATGGGGATAACCAAGCTGCACTCAACACACGTGAGAAAGAAACAATTTTCATTTGCCGTGCAAGGTGAGATGCGCAGCTGTTAGACACCTGGAGCTGCTCTGCGCACCGGCATACTCAATCTAGAGCAGAAATGCCCTCACAGTGAATCATTTAAAAATGTTGTGAGGTAGATTCCAGGGCAGCCACCCACCCCCTTGGTTTTCAAGAAGCAAACCGTGAGTACGGATGGTAACTATCGTCTCAGTTTCAGGTAGTCAAGAAAAAGGTAGACAGCACCATAAAGCTGCTCTAATGGTGACATTTGCTATTAGTTATTTTTGGCTAAACTTTGTCACTTGGTTCTCCGAGGATAACTTGTTGCTCAATGCGGAGATGTAAAACTCATCCTTACGCTGATCTGCTGTGTGCTTGAGAAAACGTTCCTTTTTCTGTACTTTCTTTAAATACAGTGCAAGTAGAGTGTAAAGGAGAAAAGAAGAGCTTTGGAGAAGAGGTAAATGTTTTTCTAGTGACAAGCTATACCTTCAGGAGATCACAGGAATCTATCTTCCACACCCAAACCCTGGAAAATAACAAAACATTCAAAGTTTACTTCAAGCCTTCTAGAAGATATTTTTTTTCCCCCCTTTAGCAATTTTCAGAGCTGCCTTTAGCAGTAACAGCACAAACATCCTCAAATTAACAGATTTGCTTTTTTTTTTTTTTTTTTTTTTCCCCACTTAAGATCACGACCGAATCCGGCCCGGTGAAGACAAGGAACACAAAAGGGGGAGTTAGCAGGCGGGAGAGGACACGGACTCGGTTCACGGCCACACAACCACCGACCACCGACGGTCTCCCCATGCGGGGCACCGTTCTGCTCCGCACCACGCCTGGAGGAGACCCCGGGGCTCCGAACCGAACCGCCCCCCCCCCCCCCCCCAAAAAAAAAAGGGCAGCCGTCCCTCCGGTATCCCCGCACGGCACAACTGCTCCCGACGGGAGGCGCGGTCGCTCCGGGCTTGATTCGAGGCACCGGGAGACGTTGGCAACCGGAGATAAAGACGGAGGCCGATGCAGTGACTCGTACATCTGTTTAATGGCAAACCGGGGGTGGGGGGTGGGGGGAGGGAGAGGGGGGTGTCCGGGGGGGGGGACTCTTGGCACCCTCGCTGCTACAGCGGGCAGAGCCCGGCCACCTCCACAGGCCGTGGAGCAGGCGGAGAGGCACGGACCGGTTTCCCCGGTCCCGAGAGGGAAGGGCTGAAGCAGCGGAGGCTGGACGGGGCAGGCCGCACCGGCACCGGGCCGGGCACTCGGGTAGGGATTACGGCGGGTACGGTAGGAGGGGAGGGGGCTCGGCGGGCGCCCGCCGGGGCGCAGGCCCTCGGGCAGCAAGCGCGCCCGGCCGGCCGCCCAGCGGTGGAAGGGCCGGGCCGTCAGGGAGAGGCGCCCGCCGGGGCGAGGAGCCGGCAGGAGACCCTGCCGGTGGGGGGAAGCACCGGACCGGGAGGGGAAGAAGGGAGCAGCGGCCGGGGAGGAGGGGAAGGGGCTGGGGAGGCGGAGGGGGAAGCTGCCGAGGCGCCGAGGGACGGGGGTCGGTCGGGCGGCACCAGCGCCGCTCGCGTACTCACTGCCGGCCGCACCGGGACACGCCGAGCAGGAAGTGGCGGCGCCCGCGCCCCGCCCCGCCGGCCGCGTGCTTCCGGCCCCGCCTCCCTCCCCTCCAGCGCCGCCGCTGCCGCCGGCCACGCCCCCCAGGCAGTGGGCGGGGCGGGGCTGCCGGGAGTCCCGCGCTCGGCCACCGGGGGGGGGCGTGGCTTAACCCGAGCCGGCGGCCGCGCCCGGGGCGGGGGGGGGCGGGGCGGGCGTTCCGGTACCGCGACCGCGGGGCTCCCCGCCGCCCCCCCTCCCCCCCCCCGCCCCCCGGCTGGGTTGCGGACTCGGGGCTCGGTGACCCAGGTCTGCCCGCTGCCCGGTGCGCTCCGCCCCAGGGTCCCGGCGGTCTGTCCGCGGCGGGGGGTCCCGACCCGTCCTGGGGTCCTGCAGGCACACCGCGGGGGGATGGCGCCACAACCGGGGGAACGCTGGGCCCGAGCCTGCTGGGGAAGGCCGGTGCGGACAGAAGCCTCGGGCCGGGCACGGGAAAAGGGGAAGGGGAAGGGGGAAAGGGAAGGGGAAGGGGAAGAGGGAAGTGGAAGGGGGAAAGGGAAGGGGAAGGGGAAGGGGGAAAGGGAAGGGGAAGAGGGAAGGGGAAGGGGAAGGGGAAGGGGGGGGAGAAGGGGAAGGGGAAAGGGGGGGGGGGGGGCTCCGGTGCCGGCTGACATTGGGAAGAGGAAGGGGAAGGGGGGGAGAAGGGGAAGGGGAAGGGGAAAGATGGGGGGGGGGCTCCGGTGCCGGCTGACATTGGAGGGAAGTTACCGTGAGTTGAGCGCGTCACTCTGCCCAAGGCGTTCGGAGGGATTCCTGCCGCGTCCCTTCTGTCTTGAGTTTTGGTCTCTCTCTTCCAGGCCTGCAGGAAGCCCCAGCGATGGACAAAAAAACCCAACGAAAACCCAACAAAAAAGAAGGATGAGGGAGGAATACCACGGGTGAGAAAAGCAACGCAGCACGCCTCGCTTCTTGCAGCATCCCGCTAGGAAACAAACCCCCGGTCAAACCGTCATCCCCCACGACCACGCTGGTGCCGGAGTCGTCTGCTTTTTCCACTTTCATTCCCGCTCCCCAAACGGGAACGCGTGGACCGCGGCTCCGTGACGAGCGGGAGCAAAGCCCTTGCACACGTTGGTGTGCCCGCGCCGTGCCGGGTGCACCAGGATGAGTGGACGAAGAAGACGTGGTATCTTTGATGATGTGGTATCTTTGCAGACCAGCCAAGGAAAGGGATTACCCTCGGGCAGGGCTGCCTGGGGGAAAGCAGAGAGCTGGCTGAGGAAGAAGAAGTGGCCGCTTGGGTGCCAAGAACCTGAGCAACTCCGAGGGTGATTGCCCTCAGAGGGGGTCGGGGTGGACTTGGACATAACTGCGAACTGACAACCCGCTGAGGATTGCCGAGGACAGGACTGAGACTGGGAGCGACCAAGTTGTGGGGTTTGATGGACGCCTTGGAAAATTTGAGCCTCCTGTCCGACCTACCTGCCGAACTTAAACAGTTTAACCAGATCTTTCAGTCTCAAGCAGTGGCTGCTTTGGAGAAGGCGGGGGGTTTGGCATGTCGTGTTTCAAGGGCAGTTCAGAGGAGAAGGGACGCTCCGGGTCAGCGATGAATTCGGCAGAGCTGCTCAATCCCAGCGGCCCTTATCCTGAGCTGGCCTGCGCTGTGCCGTGCTGCCTGGTCCTGCGCGGTGCTGGGCACGTCCCTTGGCTGCTGATGGCAGCGGAGGAGCCTGCAGGCAGCTCCTATGTGGTCCTGGCAATTACACCACCTGCCTGGCCTTGCTTTTATCCAAGAGTGCAGCAAGGAGTTCTCGTGCGAAACTCCTTTCTGTCTGATAGTGCAAGTGATGAATTTCTTCTAAGAAAATCCTGTAACACCTCAAACGACCAAAGCGGGGTACCCCTTTCACGGACGGGACCTGCCGGGTGTGCTGCACTGCGTGCTGGTTGGAAGCCCGTTTGGTGCTGCACAGCTTGCAGGTCCCAGCATCTAAAGGGACCCAAGATTATCTGTGTTATCCTCTCTTTATGGTGTGAGCTCTAATAATTGGCATTTTTGGTGATACTTTACAAAATCTCAGTGCGTTCCTTATTGGGATTGTAATGAACCAGCACCTCCCGGTGCAAAACAGCTGCCTCTTCCCTGACTTGCTAATACAGGAGTTTTCCACATTACTCTGATGTGGCAAGGAAGGCAAGTGGTCATGTTTCTTTGTTTTGCTGTCTTTGAATTTTAGAATGAACTTCTTCCACCCTGGAGGTACGCAGCAAGCATTGCAGATTTTCAAGAATATCCAATTGTATGAGGATGTACCTGACATGGGAATGTTCAGTTAAACCCCACTTCATATTTTTAATCTGTAAATGGTTTTGGGTATCATAGTTTCATAAAAATAAACATTCTGTAAGCTGAATTGCTGCAGTGGCCTGCTCTACCTGCTGCTCTGATGGCGGCAGTTGAAAGATTTTCCTACGCAGCTTACTAAAGATGAATAAAAATGGATGCAAATAGAAGCTTTTAAAGGAGCTAAAGTCAACATCTGAGGCAGAAGTTCCCTCTGTGTAAAAGCATGTTTCAGAAACAAAATCCAAAGGATTGATAGAAATTCTCAGTGACGCCCTGGTACTCAGCTGGAGTGTGCTGGAAAGCTTAACATGCTTTCTTTTTATTGTGTTTTGATTTCTTGCTCAAATACTCGCAGTGGAGAGGAAGAGCAAGCAGTTTTCACTTAGACAACAGCTAATTCTTTAACGCACTGTGGACTTTAAAATAACTATCTTTTTCTCTGGAAAGCAAACCTCTGTAGAAAAGTGCAAATTTAGTTTTCAAATATTCTGTCATGATGATGAGTAATTCTCTGCTTACAGCTTTTGGTTAAATTACTTCCATGGAAATCTCAGTGGTTTTAGCAAGAACTGCTCTTCTTCACTTGATGCGATGCGGGAGGGGATTGGTTTTTGCTCGCTGGCCCTGGCCCGTCTCACGCAGTCAGACGGTGCTGTGTGGAGCAGAGCTTCCTAGCAGGCGTCTCTTCTGTGATTAGGAACGTGATGACAGCAGAGGCCTTTGAAGATACAGGCACATTTTGGAAGCGGAGACCCCGGAGACCAGCAGGGATAACTCACCAGTGGGCAGTGACCAGTCATTGGGGAAAGCACAACCTCGAGAGCTGGGAAAAGCTTGCTCTGGCTTTAGGGAAGAGGCAATAGCCAAGGAGGGCAAGAAACAGGTCCAGCAGCCGCGTGGCTTGTGGGAGCAGCCCCTCTGCCTTGCCAGCACCCCGCAGCACCCACCGTCCGCAGTCTGTGCGCAGACACGGTCCCGCGCTGCTGGGACGGGGAAGATGCCCAGCTTGGCTCCCAGCTGGCCGCTGGGAAGAGCCTGCTCGCTTCTGCCTCTGCGAGCCGGGCTGGCAAGCGCCGTGGCCGGCAGCGCCGACTGCCAGCACCAGCCCCAGCCCCGCTGCCTCCTCCTGCGCTCGTGGCAAACGCGGGACGAGGCTGCGGCAGACTGCCTCGGTTACGTAGTAGTTCAGCGCAAGCTGCAGGCGCGAAGGGTGGTGTTAGCGAGTGTGTGCTCCTGACGACCATCCGTCCTGTTCTGCAGTTCAAACCGCCCCGATTTATCGTTCTGAACGCCTTCATCGCAGCGATCTCCCAATTCCCTCGTACGCCTACCCGTACACGCAGGTCCATTGGTGGAAAACATGCACGTATGCATATGTTGCATGTGTGCGTATGCAGGTACATATATGTAGATCCATACCCCACGCAGGTCCCACCAGTAAGCTGGCCTTAGCCAGCCTGCCCACTGCGGCTGCCTCGGTGTCCCCAGCTGCCATGCACAGACACGTGTGCCCCCAGCAGGTCCAGCCTTGCTGTCTCTCGTTTGTGAGCTCTCGGACGATCCGATCTCTCCAGATTCCGCCTCTCCGACACCGGGCTCCCAAGCCTCCTGTCCTACTTGCTGGCCGGCACAGCTTTACATTTGGCAGCGATTGCCCTCCCCGGCGCACGCCTGCGTGGCAGGGACATGCTGCGTGTCTCCAGGTGCTGGCCACCGCGCGTGGCCACTGCAACCCAGGGTCCGGCTACTCTGGCCAGCTCTAAGACATCCATACAAAGATGTACACGCAACGCAGAGAGCCCCCTGTCCAGGAAAACAGTTGGATGTCCCATTTAATATTGCCAAACAAGCTCGTATTAGAGTCTGCAGAGCGTACTTCTGCTTTCATGAGCGTAACAGGGCTGATGAGCTACAGCGGGTCGCAGCGGGGAGTCGTGCAGGTCATCCGAGAAGCAGGAGAGGTGAGCAGGAACGAGTGAGCGGATGCAGGGAGCTGTGGGAGACTTCAGCTGGATCTGCGGCTGCAGGAACGGTCGTGTGCCCGGTCACCCTGGAGCCGTGGAGCAGTTTCTTCGTCCTGACCCAGGACGGGCACCTGCACAGCTCCCTTGGGGCCGGCCGCACTGCTGACCCCGCAGGGCTGCTCGCCTGTGCAGACAGACACGTGCGCGCTGGTGCGTCCGCTGAGCCCAGAGCTTTCATTTTTCATTTCATTTTTTGCAGGCCTTTCAGACTTCAGGGGTTTCCTTAATGCACTGCTAGTACTCTATTTGCAACATTACTGGCATGTAATTACAACCTGCATTTTGCCTCTGGGAACGTTAGCACAGGCATGTACGTGTTGGCTGCAAAAGTGCCTCTTGAAGGGCAAAATGATCTGATTCTCTGATCCTCTAGGCTTTGGGTCAAGAAAGAAGCAAACAAAAACCGACCCACAAGTGTGAATGTTTTATAACTCTAGCAGAAAGCAAGCAGAGCCTGGCAAGAGTCAGGAACACAGCCGTGACACCTGATACTTGCAACAGGTACTTTTCTCTGATCTAATCATGATACATTTCAAAACAAACGTTTTTACTGCCTCCGGATATTACAAAACCTTCTCAAAGGTATCAGATAATTAGTTATTGTAAAACATATGCTGTTAATATGATTAAAGGATGAGCTGAAATTGCAAAATGTTATACAACTGTCAGGGCCCTGCGGACACCGATGGGCTGTATTTATCCAGGCCTGTGTCTGACTCCAGTTCCCCCCACCAGGCCTGATCCTGACCCCTTCCTGCAGGCCGGCATCCCAGCCCAGCCTTGGCCTATCCCTGTCCCCACGGAGGTGACCGATGCCCAGGGCTGGGGCTGCCTCAGTGCCCCCCACCTCCCCCCCGGGCTGCCCTGCACCTGGCTGGGGTAGTGGAGCGGGCACTGGCCACCGGGTCCTGCTACTGAAATGGTGTAAAGACGTATTTGGAGAAAGACCTCAGGTCAGGTACCTTTTCCTCAGAGTATTTCCAGGAAACAAAATTCCATATTTCTAGAGTAAGCAGCAGAAAGATTAGAGGATTTGGGTTTAGGGGTATTGTATGCTTGCAAGAACTCATTCTTGCCAAATTTGACCTTGAAAGGAAGTTTCTTTTTGGTGGCGTCATTGCGGAAAGTCAGCAACCACCCCCGATGCATCCTGCGCACGGTCACCCGTCCCCACGGACTCGTGCTCTCCCGCAGCACTCTGGGGCAATTGCTGCTCCGGGGACCCGGGGAGCTGACGGCAGCCTCTTCAGCCTGCCAGTGACCAGTTTTACTCCATGCTGTCAGTTCACGAGCCCAGTCTGGGCCATATGTATATATATAGGACTGCCTTGTGATGGACACTTGAAGGTAGGTCTTAATACGGTTTGTATTGCTCTGGCTTGTATTGGTGTAGATGGGTACGAACAAACCAGCAGAAACTCTTCCACCAAATGCATGCCAGCAGCATTCACTATTAGCCTCACACATTGGGAGTTAAGTGTCTTCTCCAGGTCTTCCAGTGCAGTTTCTCTAGTCCAGCCAGTTCTGCGTGTAGATGAGGTCATCAGGATCCCGAATGGCTCCTACAGAGCTCGACTTGAAAGCAGTCACTGCTTTAGGAGAGCACTGAAGCACAGTGGTTTAGGTGTGGCAGTGAATTTCTGAATGTCATACGGCATGGGAAAAGCAAGGCCACATGTTGGCCTTCATCTTGTTTGTCTCCTTGAAGAAGAAACAGCCCTTGCCACAGCTTTTGCTTCATACTGTCCAAGTGCATCCATCCTAGGTGGGGAGGTGGCACAGCTCCCTTTTAGACGTGCTACAGGGTACATTGCTGCTGCAGAGAAGCAGAGTTGCCTGCATTCAATGCAGTGGGACTGAAGTGTGATCCTCAGGCACCAGCGTTTTCACCCTTGTACTCTTTCTCTCTCGGGCAAATTGAGTCCTGCTGCCGCCTTTGCTTCTGAGTGCTGTTTCTCAGGGGGAGCGATAAACTCCACCTGCAATGCACCTGAACCCCATCCAAACGGTTCGCCTCCTCCCCTGAACAGCCCATCCTTGGTGTGCCAGTGACCCACTCATGAGAGGAGAGGACCTCAGCACAGAGATTCAGGTTCTGATGCTCCTATGTGGCCAGGAGACAAGGGGTTGGCACCCCCTTTCCACCCCATCACTGGTGCTCCGAGACATCCGTGGTTGTATCCAGCTCAGCTTGCAGGGCTGCACTCCCTCCCTGGAGAAAGTCCCCTCTTCCTCCACAGCTTGCAGCTTTCCAAGCTGTTCAAGGTGGAAGGAGGCATCTTCCTGCAGCCCAGAAGCGGGCTGCAAGGCTGCAGGGAGCAGTAGGATTGAAAACAACCCCATCTCCTTCCTACCCGAAACCGTCCGCTGTAGCTGACTGCTCAAGGCATCATTTGCAAGGGCAGTGCGGCGCGGTCCAGGCTGTCCAGCCTGTGCCTGTAGTCACAGCGTGGGCATCCTCCACACTGAACTCCAGCCAGCAGATTCCCCTGTAGGAGGGGGGTGATGGGTGTTTTGGCCACCACAGTACCATCTTACCGCTGTGATTTGCCCAGTCCCCTCCCCAGAAGTCACCGTCCGTGCAGGGAAAGGAGCCCTGCATCCCTTTAGTGTCCTTCCCCTCCCCGCTTGCCTGCCCTTTGGAGAGGGGCCAAACGGCTGCACAGGCCCAGCAAGAAGAAACAGGCATGCCACAGTCTCTGGGGAAATCTGTGCAGGTTGCAGAGAGAGAGACTTTGCAGCATCTCCAGCTGCTTGGGGACAGCCGGGGTCCCCTTGAGTCCTCCAGATTGCAGGAGTCTGGTGGAGACCGTCGTTCTTCCACCATAACCTCTATGTCCTTAAAAAAGAAAAGGGAAGAAAGAGGAAGATTTTCCATGGATGTAAACTGGCAATTTGCAGTCCAAATGCCAGTAGGTGGCACCCAAGAATGTGCAGCATTATTCGTAGCCTTTGTGCAAGCCTGGCTGCTTGCTCACCAAGAGACATCTTCAGCCTCCGCTCTCCTCCGAGCACTGGGGAAGCCTGGAGGGCTCAGCCCCTCGGGTGGACAGCTGTCAGAAAGGACCCTGGGCAAGAGGAACTCTGATTTTCCTTTGCTTCTTTTCAAAGCATGTTTCTGAGTGCTGTAGGAAACAGCAGGAAGGAATCCGGAGTTAGTCTCAACAGCATTACTCATTAATAAGTGGTCCATGTCAGGATGCTGGTTTCTGTTGCTTGTAACTTTGCTATACGGCAGCCCTGTGAGGTGAAATGGCCTCCTAGAGCTCCTGCTTCACCTGGCATTCCTTTGAGATTTACAGCTGGAAGGAGCTGCCCGGTCCAAGAGCATCGCTGAAGTCACAGGAGTCTTGGTCATGTTGGAAACTTTGTCTGATATTTCTTCCAGTCTGGAACAATGTGAGAATGTGACTGAAGAATGCAGGTGTGCAAGGAGGTCAATTAAATGTGCACAGCCAATCACCTCCTCATTTTTAAGAGCTTAGTTTTGCAATCTTGTCAAATGTTATTTTTACCTGGACTAGTTGAATGAGATGGGTTGTACTTGTTACCTATGCTAAGGGAAGTTGTCTCTGACCCAGCGTAGGCTGTTTCCTGACAATCACGCTGTTTTTGTCCAGCAGCTGCAACCTAATGGTATTTTTCATGTTGGTCGTCTGGGCATGTGAACTTCATTTTGATCTGTCCTGATCCAGTAAAATATGTAAAATTTGAGGTGATGAACCACTCCTCCTCCATGAAGTTCAAAGGTGGACCTGCCCCACTGTGCCAGGCAGGAGCAGGCAGCGCTGTCTGCACCAGCCTCGCACAAAACCTGATGGGTTGCAGCTGCAGGAGGGCTGAAACGGTTCAGGCAATGCTGGGCAAGGAGGCAGGGAGAGGAGAGAAACGAGGGAGAAGAACAGCTAAGCCAGGACAGGGAAGAGATGGCAGACGTCTGCCATTGCAGTTGCCATTTTCCCATCTTGCCTCCTGTTTCAGCATCAGAAAGCTGCATTGCCCAGGTCACGGGAATGGCACTTTCAAAAGACTTTGCACTGAAACGGCATGGAAATCGTAGGTGCTGGACCCTGGCAGACCTCAGGGTACTCAGTGGCCTGCCCTGGTGGGGTGCCACTTAGGAGACCTTCGTAACAGCGAGGAAGCTACGCATGGCTCGTAGTGCCACTGGGTCTCGGTACAGACCACAGGGACATTTATCACCACACTGCATTTGGACCTGTGCAACCTCCAGAGCTGCAGCCCATCATCATCCTCAGCCGAGTGCAGTGGGGACAGGAACACTTCAGAAGTTAATTAAATTCCCACACCCCCACCTGATCTGCTCCTCCTCTTCCCAGTGCTCCGCTTTGCCGCCTCAAACCGAGGAGCAGCGGGAGAGGGGAGGGAGTGTAATTATTTAGCTCCTTAGAGCTAGCTCTACAGTGCTTCATAGCTTGTTAATTACAGTTTCAGCTGTGCTAGTCAGTGGAGGACCGGAAGAGCTTGTGGGGAGTGGGGGGCATGGGCTGAGGGAGGGGAGGGAAGCTGCCAGGGCTGACAACAGGGAGAAGCCAAAGTGAAGTGGGATGGAGGGCCAGGGGCACCAGCAGCTAGGAACCTTGGCGAGAGCAGCAGCGAATGGGAAGCAGCTGGGAAGCGGAGGGAGGCGGAGAAAAGAGGGGAAAGGCAGACCTGCACAGGGGTAGCAGTATGGTTTATCTGTGGAGGGTGATGGGGCACAGGTTAGGCACCAAGGGATGCTGCGCACTGGCATCACCAAAGCACGTCCTTCGTGCCCACCTGCCATCTCTGGCAGAGCAGATAAATGCCCAGGCTCCGAATCCAAGCGCTGCCCGTGACTGTCCTGCAGTGCAGTTGGGTGGGGATTGTTTTCTGGAGGACAGAATGGCTTTCACAACATATTGACCCTTGTCAGGGAAAGTATTTCCTTCCCTCGGCCATCCTAATGTTCTCACTAAATGATTGCAGCGGTCTTCTGCCTGTCTCCCAATGCCAGCATGTAGGAATCCTCAGCATTTTCAGGGCAAAAAACCCAACGTGCCTCCTCCAACAAAGAGCTGAAGCCCTCTGAGGGACACACACGAGACCCCAGTTTGCTCGGGACGTGCAGCACTGCCCGCACCGCAGAGCCCCCGCCAGCTGCCAAACACCATTGCTCCGACAGGACCCGCGAATAAGCGAGGCTGCTGTTTTCCCTCTTGTCTGCGGGGCTGGTGCTCAGGTGTCCTGGCACGCTGTGGGGTGGGCTGTCCTGGTTGCATCTGGCAGTGCCCTTGGAGCCGGCGGAGGAGGCTGGGGGGCCGTGGCAGCTCCATGCTGCCGTGCGGAGGGCTGCGCGGTGAGCCTTGGGAAGGCAGATCCTGATCCCTTGCAGGGTTCTCCCACTTGGTCTGCTGTCTTGGTGGAGGGAACGTGGACAAAGTAAGTGAGGAGATAGCTGTCCATGTGGTCCCCTCGCCCCTGGGGCCCTTTGGGCCATAGCTCCCTGCTAGAGAACAGCATTTCTGCTGCTGCCCCCCGGCTTTGAGGGTCCTGGGCTTAAGGGAGGATGTTGCCCTTCTGGACATCCACGATTTCCAAAAACAGGTGATTTAAAAGAACATGGTGGAGGGAAGAATGTGCGGGTCCTCCGTGGAAAACCATTTTGGCCTTATCTACAGCTTCTGAGATGAACACATGCGAATTTCCTCTTCTGACAGAAGTGAAGGGACAGTTCAGAGCCAGAAAAGACTCTGTGCTCAAACTTGATACTGCACTGCCAATAGTTTTAAACTCTGACTTCATGATTTCCATTTTCTTTTGGCAGCTCCCAGTCTCTGTTTCTCTCCTCTTTCTGGAAAATTTCCCTTAAGGAACCACCAGTGATGGCCCAGGAGACAGTGTGTGAATGCTTTGCATTATGTAATGCTTTGACATTTGGCATTCCCATGGCATTATCCCCATTATCCCCCATCAATGCAGAATAAGTTGTCAGAGCATGAAATTGGTATTTTTACATATTCTTAATGTACAGATGTCAGTCTGAAAGCCATGCACAAGCATTATGATTAAATTCTCTATTTCATTCTCTGCCTATGCATGGATCTGTGTGGAAGATTTCTTTCCTTTTGGGGAGATATAGGGAAAAGGCACAACCTTAAAAAGTAAGAATTCTGCCTAATAGCACTATCAAAAGGTGAAAGCTAAGTTTAAGACATTGTGGACTGAATGCAGTATAGACTCATAAATCCAGAGCAACAGTGTTCAATTTTTAGCACCTGTGTTCCTGGCGTGGTAGCAGAAAGTGAACAACAAGTACCAGATGCACACAGGGAATATAATCAGTGACCCAGTTTCTGGTGCCAAATATATCAACATGTTCCAAATCAAATCTGCTCAGAGTTTACAAGTTTGTTATTCTACATTAATTACTATGTAAGAATGGCAGACTCTTATGGGAGGATTAATATGCCTAGACATAATGTACATGGAGAAAGAAGAGGAAGGGCATGACTCGGGATCCACCTAGGACTCCAAATTGCTTGATTTGGTTGTCTTGATTGCAAATACATAAAGAAGAGGAGCTCTTGAAAGTCACTTGGTTGGAGGCAAATCAACAGCTCCACCCCCTGCTGTCAGCCCCCGTCTCAGCGACCTGTGCTGTAACAGAAGCCAATATTGGTGCAAAATGATACAAGACCATGTGCAGTCTCCATCAATGGGAGCTTCCAAGACCAGGCTGGGTAAAGCCCGGAGCATCCTGGTTTGGTCTCACAGCTGACCCTGCTGTGAGCAGAGGGTTGGACTAGAGAGTTCCTGAGGTCCCTTCCAGCCTGAATTGTCCTGTGACCCTGTTCTCTGGTAAGCAGAAGGTTAGAGCAAGAGGATGTTCAGCTCTTGCATGACAGACCTCCCTGCTGGAGTTTTTCTTAGTGTTTGTCCAAGGAGCTCTTAAGGTTGTGCAGAGATACGTCCCGGAGCTGCTGCTCACCGTGCTTGGATGCATGTCAGGAGTCCATGAGCATCCACAGGGTTATAGGAGGAGCCCACCTGGTCAGCCAGGATTCCCGTTTACAGTGAAATCATGAGAGAGGCTAAAGGCCTGACTTCTCTCCACATATACTGGAAAACAACCCATGGACTATTTTTAGCTGGATTTGCCTAAAAAATTAGTTACGCAACTGAGTCATCAGTCATTGCTTACTCCTCTTTCCTGTCCTGCTCTCCACCCTCCCAGAAGCTTGTGCTGTACAGGCCACCAGCTCTGGTCAAAGACACCAGAGCGGTGAGGAACTGGAGAGCAATTGAACGCACAGGCTTTTCATGAAAAAGAACATCTATGTGGAGAAGAGAGAAGCAGACCAGTATCCTCACTGGTCATAGGGCTCCAGAATGGGCTCAGCAATGGTCTGTGTGGCCTCCTGGCCTGGAAATGGTCTAGGACCAGCTAGACCACAAACTGCCTCTTGATCAGTACTAGGTAGAGGGGGTGAGGATGGGTTAGGAGTCCTGTCGAAGGATGCTGGGGAAACAGGAGCTGTGAAATGCTGGGGACACGGGAGTGGAGAGGAAGTTGCACGGGAAGCCGGAGGAGATGTGATGAAGGAAACTGGGGTTGTTGGGGTGAATGAGGCAGACAGGGATATAGGGAGAAAAGTTGTAGACTTCATTAGTTCCAATAGCTATGGAGAAATTGCTAATTGATTATATTCTTGCTAAAAATTCACTGGCATGAATAAATATTATGGCACTTGGGCTTGGTTTTCAGCACAGAACTTTTACTCCTGGAGACGGTTCGGGAGCAAATTTGGAAAGGGCGATTCAAGCCACAGACACAACACAATGCTAAGAGTTTCAGGACTGCTTTATGAAGTGGCCATTTATTATGCTCTTAAATTCCCACCTTTGCAACCAGGTGGCTGATGACAGGGTGTGCAGCTGCTGCGAGGGCCTGCCACATGGTCAGCACAGAAGTCCTAGTTCATGGGCTCTCAGAGCATCTGCAGCCCCTGTCCAAAATCTGTCACAGCCAGTGGAAAGTCTGCTGTTGTATTTTGTGCAGACGGACCAGCACCTTCAGTCCGAGATGTTCACACCTCCCGGGTGTATACCACCTGCCGGAGTTCACCTGTTTATTTTGAAGGTGATGGACTATTTTCCTCTTTCTGTAAGGAGGCTCTGAAATTAAGGGTCAAGCAGGGACTTCCAAGGGAAGCCTCATGGAAGACTGAAGAGGAGTTGCCCCAGGAAAGCCACTTTTTCCCCCCAGAGTGAATGTGTTTCTCTTCCTACCCCCTGAACATCAGTCTGACTGGGAAACACAGCAACTGGGACTTTGGCCAGATAACTACTGTCAGGTCCATGGAGTGCACCAGACTGCATCCAGCCACTGAGTCCTTTGAGCAGATGCTGTCCCTCTGGTGGTACCTGCCGTCAGAAGTGTTGGGAGCAGCAGAGAAGAATCTGCGTGTAGTACCTCCACTCTATTGCTGAAGCCAGTCTAATGTGAAATATCTGAATGAGTCTCTTTTGGGAAATGAACCAAAGCCAAGTAGTTTCGGCAATGCTTAAGCTATGCTCCGAGGCTGCGGCAAGATCACCGTCTTGCACGTTTGGTCCAGGAAGCAATGGGCAAGACAGCCTTTCACTATAAGCATGAGTTACAGTGAGCTACTGTATAACCACAGGTTCCCCTCCAGTGCACTCCACGATGCTGCAGATCTTCTTCACTAGGTCCAGAAAAAGATGTAAATGTGAGCATGAATTGTTTTGCCTGAGAAAGAAAGACACGCTGGACCTTCTGCATGAAGCAGGCTATCATTGCGAGGACCTCAGGGCCTTGTTACCAATTGGATTGTACATTCAGATACGAATACGTGCTTTGTCATCAGCAGCGGGCCAGCAGAGGAGAAAGTAATCTGTGCGGTGACTGTAAAAGGCTATCCCGAGCTAGTGGGCAACTTCCACGTAGCGAAGAAAATGTTTGTTTTCCCAAACAGGGGTATGAAGTTAATCCTCATCAGGAGAAATCTAAGTCCTGTGCTACTCTCTGCAGGATTTCTCCTACTTCATTAAACTCTGACATCTCAGAGGGCAAATCCGCATTGTCACATGTCACTTGTGCTTGAAAAAAAATGTGCGTATCGATGCTTAACACGGGCTTATTTTTCCTTCTTATTTTGCAAGTGTAATTGTGTAGTAAATCGAACTGCGGGCTTTTATTTACTTGTTAGCGTTAAGTGTGTTTCAGGCCATATGTAAACAAGGGTATTAGCACAGATTTGGAGCAGAGTCGGTCTGTGCCAGCTGAAGACGTGGCCCATGTCTCTGCCTTTACCAGGAGGGTTTGAGGGAAGGTGATCAGAAGGAGCGATGACTTTAGCTCGGGTTGATAGGCTGGTAAATACCCTCATTCGCAAAGGCAGCACTGTAATATTCCCGGCCGGTTATTTTATCACCGAGATCTTGGTCTCATCTAACATTGCGTTTCCTGAGAGTCTTTCTGTCTAGGCTGATGATATTTTTAATGCTTGCGGGAACAAAACTTCCAGGAGGTCTCTGAAGTGTGCCTCCCTGCTGTGAGATGAGGGGAGACAAGCATGGAAAACCCGGCAAGTGCCGGGACCGCAGCCTTCAGTGAGGGAACAGGCTGCTCCTCGGATGCTGCCCCACAGAACAGATAGATGTCTGCTCCTGGCTGACTTAACATTGACCTGAAATGCTGCCTTCTGTTTCTGGGGGATCATTATAGACACTTTGGTATTTAAAAATGTGGGAAGAATCCTCATGAGCAGGAGGTATGACCCAGACAATGCAGACCATGCAGCTCCCCTAAACGATCTCCTGGTAGGCCCCATGGCAATTGATGAAAACACATGTGCTGGTTTTGGCTGGGACAGAGTTAATTCTCTTCGCAGTAGCTAGTATGGGGCCATGTTTTGGATTTGTGCTGAAGAGAGTGCTGATAATAAGGCGATGTTTTCCTCACTGCTGAGCAGTGCTTGCACAGCACCAAGGCCTCTTCTGCTTCTCCTCCCACCCCACCAGGGAGCAGGCTGGGGGGGGCACAAGGAGTTGGAGGGGACACAGCACGGACAGCTGACCCCAGCTGACCCAAGGGATATTCCAGACCATAGGACATCATGCTTAGCATATAAAACGGGGGGAAAATGAAGGAAGGGGGGGGGGGGACATTCGGAGTGATGGTGTTTGTCTTCCCTTGTCACCGTTAGGCATGATGGAGCCCTGCTGTCCTGGAGATGGCTGAACACCCGCCTGCCCATGGGAAGCAGTGGATGAATTCCTTGTTTTGCTTTGCTTCAGTGTATGGCTTTTGCTTTCCCTATTAAACTGTCTTTATCTCAACCCACGAGTTTTCTCACTTTTACCCTTCTGATTCTCTCCCCCATCCCACCGTGAGGGAGGTGAGTGAGCGGCTGTGTGGGGTTTTGTTGCCAGCCGGTGTTAAACCATGATAGCACCCCATTTGGGGAAAAATGTAATGCACAACAAAATCAGTCTTCCTTTAAAGTTTTCCAGTGCTACTCAGTAAATCACTGTCGTGGTGAATTGCCCTTTCTGTTCAAAACTGTACACCTTATTTCCAGTCTGGGTTTATCTGGCATCTGCTCCAGATGCTGGGTCATGCTCTAAGTTTGGCTGCTGCACCGAACAGCCCCCTCTGTCAAATTTCTTCTTCCCAAGAAGGCACTTACAGATAGTGCTCACAATCTCCTTGATAACTGAAATAGCCCATGCAGCCTGGGCCCACGAGGTTTCCAGTCCTTTCACTTCATGCAGCTTCTCTCTGCACCCCTTCCCTTGATCCCTGTCTGGGCTGAGCGGGGAAGGGCAGGATGGGACCCATCAAGGCAGTACAGAGCCAGTGGGCTCTCCTGACAGCACCTGACATCTCAGCGCGGTGTCACCACAGGAGCCCCCTCCACCAAATTCTCCCCTCTTCCCCCTCCGCTCCACATCCTCACAGGCAGGAGCCCACCCACCCGGAGGGGGGTCTGCGCTGCCCACCCCAGGGTCACTCCAGCTGCGTCACGAGCTTTCACGCAGTTTACCAAGCAGTCTCTCTGCCTCTCTACCAGAGATTCGTGATTGTTCACCTCGCTCCCTCTCTGGGAACAGCAGCAGTGGAGATTTTACATGTTCTGTCACGGAACTGGGAGAAATACGATCAATCCACTTGCTCGAATGAGTCCTCATCCTCTTGCACGGGTGGAGGCTTCTCGCAGTCCAGTTTACCTTCCTCCTGCGCACAAGGATTTCCAGTTAAACCCAACAAGTTTTCCAGCTTACCCCATAGCTGCTTCTGCAAGAAGGTGAACCCCTCTTCTGTTTTCTGTATCCCACATCAGCCCCCGCTTTGGCGCTGGGCCCTGGCTAAGCCAGGAGATGCAGCTGCAAAAGGATGGACCACATCCAGCCTTCCCACCCCTGAGTGGATACTGCAGCCTCTGCAAGGAGCTGGCGGTAAAGAGAGGGGTAACGATGTAGGGGTTCCAATTTGGGAGGTCTCCGGAACAGAGAGACCTCATCAGGCAGCACCTAGGGATGGAAGCCACACATCCTACTCCATGCAACTCCAGAACCTGCTCCCAGCACCGTGTTTCTTCTTGGTGGCCTTTGTGGTGCTTGTTCATGGGAAGAAGATCCCACCAGAGAACTGCTTATCTCACTCTGAGAATGGGCAGACCAGAAGAGATGATGCTGGGAGTTAGGGAAGACACAGCTAGCTCTCAGGTTCTCCTCACTCCCAAGCCCCTTCCTGAGGACATTTAATATTTAACACCCCAGGATGCTCTGTCTGCTCTGCAGCCAAAGGCGGAATAGCAGCTCATGCAGAGCAAACCAGACCGGCCCCAGTGCAACGCAGCACGTGAACTGCCGCAGCGTGGACTCACCAGGACCCGGGGGAAACGCTCGGACCACGCTGCGCTGGTCTCTGAGCTGCAGATCAGCCCTAGCCCGAGTCGCAGGAGTTGCTGGGGTCAGCATTGCCGGGTTGTGTGTTTCTCTAGGCGTGCTCTG
This sequence comes from Astur gentilis, assembly GCF_929443795.1. Classification (NCBI taxonomy): domain Eukaryota; kingdom Metazoa; phylum Chordata; class Aves; order Accipitriformes; family Accipitridae; genus Astur; species Astur gentilis. The sequence continues at coordinate 1,307,610 of NC_064919.1, forward strand.
CAGACCCACAGATCTGCTTTCCCCACGCACGAGGGTCTACAGATGGAGAACGGATCCATGCCAGGAGATGTCCCCACGGCCCCGACCCCCTGCAGCACCCTGCAGAGCTCAGCTATCGTTCCCTTGGGCATTTTGCGAAGCGATGTTTGATTTAAATGGCGTTCAGGAGCAGCTGGCTGTTGACAGGGCCAGACCCCAGGTGTCTCGCACGAGGTGTACAGCAAATAGGGGTAACACAGCCAGTAAGGGCAGTGCGGAGGCAAAACAAGCCCAAAGTAGCCTGAGCAGCGCCGCATACAAATGCGGCAGCCGATGCGCTGCCACAGCCAACAGATGCAGCGACTTTAACTACGAGGCCACCGCACAGCCCACTGCCTCTTCCTTCACTTTTCATTTCAGGAGGACAAACGGAGCAGGAATTGTGCCCTTAACAGTGTCCAGTCAGCCTTAGCCTTGCTTCATTCCTCCTGCCTTAGGCTGCGGAGATGGGCTTCCAGGAGAGCTCCTGCCAGCTGCAAGGAGGGACACGCATGGCAGGGGCAGCCCCCCCGACGGTATTTCCAGACTCCAATACTTGGGCATAGTCTTGGGCGTTCGTGACCGACGATCTCTGGATTCACGGTGTCTGTGCCGATGATGAATGCGGAAAGCTGGCGTGCAAGTGGGTCCACTGGGCATGGAGAAGCTTTCTGTGGTGGTGAAGTGTCCACGTGAGAGCAGCTCTGCCCAGGGTCCGGTTGTGGCTGCCTCGGGGTGTTTGGTCTCTGCTGTAGAGACTATAGAGGCACATCCCTGGGGACGCTGCGGGAGCAAAACACCATGTCTCCTGTGAAGGCAAATGGGACGTATTAAGCCTAGGCAAAGCAGGCAGTTGCTCAGGGCAGCATGTGGCTGAGGAGGCAAAACTCTCTGCTCTGTGCCAGGGCAATGGGAAGGCAGCCAGCGATGGCTGCTGCTCTGGCGGGAGGTATCGGGAGGTACAGGGCTGCAGCCACCCCCTGACCTGACGGGAAGAAGGGTGGTAAACACATCTGCCAGCACAAGAACATCATGATGATGCTTGTGGAACTATTTTAAACATTGCAATTTTAGCTAATTCCATTGCTGAAGTAGTAGGTAACTAGCTCAACATCCTGTTGAGCATCCTGTTGAGCCGCTACTTATTTCAGCAATGTAGTTAGCTAAAATTGCTGATCTCTTAGGGCTACCAAGCCTGTCCAGGTATTGCACGCTGCTAGGAGCAGAGTGGTCTAGAATAGCACATATGGCAGTGCTGGAGCAAGGTGATGGAGAGGACGTTCCTCTGCTCGGTGATCTTAAAGGTCTTTCCCAACATAAATTATTCTGATTCTAGAATTCTAGGAGCAGCTGCAGGAAGCAAATAGTGGGTCTGTTTAGTTGAATCCCCTGCATTTAGTAGGCAAGAAATGTCACTGAAAACGTCCTAGGCATGTCTTTCCTGTGCTGGAGAGACAGACTGGCTGCTCGTCAGTGGGCAGACAGGCTACACTGTGTGTACAGAATGTGACAGTCCTGATGTCAAGTACTGGTGTTTAGGAAAGGACCCAAATTCTTGGGTGACCTGCAGAACCTCCCTTCTTTCCCTGGGAGGCCAAAGCCAAGGCCAAAGGGGAAGGCTTTTCCAGGACGCCCTGTTCAGACCAGGCTGAAACAGGCTACTCATTGACCTTATGAAACCAACACCTGGCTGGGCCAAGGAAAGGAAGGAAATGGAAGGAAGACAAGATGCCGCTCAATGTAGATGGAAACTTGGGTGTTTGTGCACCCAGTTGCCTAATCTCTGCTGATCGTATATGAACCAGCAGTTCACTGTGTCCCCAAACATGTATGGCTTTCCGCAGGGAAAAGTAGATGTGAAACCCTGAGGAGTCCCCTATCGCAAAAGTCTGATGTTCTTGTGGTAAAAACTGGTCGAAGTGGTGCTCTGAAAAAAAATTTGTGGTAGGAATACAGCAATGATTGTTACATTCTTGAGAAATGATTACTTTTTATCAAAGGGTTTTCAGAAAACAAACACAGAAACAAACACTGCCCCCCCCCCCCCCCAAAAAACCCAAACCATGGTCTGAGTCATATACACGGTGTGGAAAATTTCAGCCCAAACTCTCAAAATCTGGTGTGAAGGTGTAAGCAACTGAAGGTCTTATGGGAAGTGACGGCCGTGCTCAGTTAGGCGGTGAAGCTTGAATCACCTATAATTAGGCAAGGAAACGTGTGTGTATACCAGAAACTATACAAACAAGCTATTAATAGCTGCTTCATTTTCACCATTCTCCAGCCAGCAGTTAGGGCCAGACCGGTCTCGGAGCCTTGCTGGTGATGCTTGGGCTGGCCACTGTGGCAAACCGTAGCCACCCTCGGACCCTGCCTGGTCGTGCCGGCACTGTTTCCCATGGTAAAACAGATGTCCAAAGGGGACATGCAGGCTGTAACCCAGTATTTTGCCTACGTGCTGTGTCCCTTCCTTCTCGCCTCACCGAGCTGCCCAAGACCATGGCCAAGGCAGGATGGTGTGCTGCAAATGCTTGTTCTGGAAATTTAACCCAGATGTTCATATCCTATTACCCTGCTCACCCGTTCAGCAAGGCCAAGAGACATTTCTGGTAGCGAGTGGCTTTGGTCTGCTTTGCTGTGATGCTCCTTGCAGATTCCCCATAGCGTCCATGCAGCTGCCAGCATTTATGACAGCTGGATGGTGGTGGTTCCTGAGCCATGGGAGATGATGGGAGAGGGAACTCCCACCTCTGCCTCTCATGTGCTGGACATCAGGGGGGAAGAGACCTCCCCGGGTCTGGGATCATTCACCGGACCTGCTGCCCGTGTCCCTGACTAGATCTGGTCCACAGGTTAGCGCATGGAGAGCTTTGGCAAAAAATGTGTTCACCAAATATCAACATGGCCCCAGGAATAACAGAACAAAAGAAAAGGTGTCTCCAGCTGGAGGGCCACCGTCAGGGCAGGGGACAGACCTGCCTGGGTGTGGGGACATGTGCAGCCCCACAGCTGCAGGGACGTTCCCATGGAGGTGGAAAATGCAATTTGGTGCTGGTTGAGCACGCGATGGTGGATTCAGTCCCTCCTGTGCAGGACCCGTCCCACTTACAGGACCCAGGGGATTCAGGTCTTGACGTCTGGGTGGCACATCACACCCGTGGGTGCCAGTCCTCTCTATTCTCCTCCCACCCTTTCAGCTGCAGCCACATCAAGCATCCCTGTGGACCCGTGTTTTGCCTCTGGGCAGGGGCTTTCCCGCGCCTGGTGTGAATTGCCCGGGTGCGGGAGTGGGGAGAGGCTGCAAATCAGGCATGAGAATCAGGGAGGAGAGAGGGGTGCGTTTGTAGAATGCAGGACCTAATGGATAATGTACAAAATCCCTGCCACTGGCTGGGAGAATACCTTCCCTTGCAGTTTGGTGGAGATATGATCAGAGAAACTTCCTGATCAAGGACTCCCCAGCTGCCCTTTCTGAGCCAGTCCTGCCTGGGATGATGAGATGCTAGCAATTATCTCTGTGCCAGCAGTGTGGAAACATGCTCTGCTGTGGTGGTGTTGAATAAAGTGTCTTCACTCTCCATGAGTGTCCTGCCCCAGGAAGATGTAGGGGCTTTGCCTAGTAATAGAGGGCTTCGTTTGTGTTCAAGAGATTTACAGGTATCTCCCTAACTGTATCGCAACAGGCAGTGCATGGCTTGCTAGACTATAAAAAAGTCGTGGAGACCTGCTGCTTCTTTGGTATCAAGTTCCCTATTAGTGGGAAGGCAGATGGATGCCGTAAGTGTTATTACATAAATGCTCAAGTGAAATTATTCATTCACGTATTTTGCAGAAATAGATTGGTCACCTTGTTACTGCACTGTCTGAGAGGCGTGGGCTTGAGTGGGAGTCCTAGAAAAAGGATGGTTAGGATCAGTCCTGGAGGTTTAGGTTCGCACAGTCACTGCAGTGTGTTTTAGCACTGGCTGTTCTATGAGTATCATTTTCTGGAAAGAACTAGAAATCTCTCTGATCTTTGTCTTGCTCAGTTAGAATTCATTGATTTCTGCTAGTATTTTACTTAAAAAAAGGCAAAATTTCCAGTCCTATTGACAAAAAGAAGCTTCTTTGATATATGCATGTTATAGAGGTGGATCTTTTAAAATAAAGCATTTAAGAACTATTTTGAAATCAAGCTGTGCCTGACATTAGCTTTCCCTGTGTGGTGAGTTCATGCAGTGTAGCCTCATATTTAGTACACCGTATCTGTTGAAGCACCCTATAGTTTCCAGGATGTTTTCTGAGGTATTTAGATTTATTTCAATGTTTACGATGTATTTGTTGTTCATTAAACATATTTACCCAGGCTAACCCAACATGAAAGAAATTATCTTGTTTACAGTGGAATCTTGACAAAAATACATGCAGAAAAGATAGACAAACACACATAAACCTGGATTGCTGAGTGGAACATTGATTTGCTGCCACTTCCAATTTTTCTCATTAGAACATATTTTATTTGATCATAACTCAGTACCCCGTGTAAATGTGAAGTTGTTAATCTTATTACTATACAGAAAACAAATTAATTATTATGCATGATATTGGAAATGGGTTGTTAGGTTGGCATTGGGAAGATTAGAAAAATACACTCATTACTTCAAATGATATCTGATATACATGTACAACTCTGTTTTTAAAATCATTTGCAATATTCAGATAGCAAATACAGCAAGTAGAAAAACCCTTCTTCTGTGTGGTTTTAAAATTTCAGGCCCATGATCTGAAGGTTGGATTAAAGACTGTAGTTCGCAGTTAGAGTTTTGTATTTTAAAAGGCCAGTATTGAACCAGAGCAAATGAAGTTGTTAGCTTGAATTTCATCCAGCTGCAGGGTAGGATTCACTATGTTGATATAATTAACTAGTATGAGATCCAGGTGGCTTACGTAGGCAGGACGAGGATCTGCATTTCGGGTCTGCTACCTCACCATGACTCCTTCTTAAAAAGACAGGGATGTAGATGGAGGACCCACAAGTGGTGTTCTTTTTTTAGAGAAAAAAACCAATACTGCTAGCAGTAGGAAAAGGAGCATGTGTGTAAGGTGTCTTTAGTGGTGAAGGTTGCATAGCTGCTGGTGTACTGGGGAGCCAGGTTATGGTCGAGACCTCTAGTTCCTGTGGTTGTAATGATATTTGCTAGTTAGTGAGTGCGGGTTTGAGGAGGGATTGGGGTCAGGGGGGAAGCTGTCCTGCTCATATTCTGTCTGTCTGGAGCACGTAGTTTCCTTGCTGGTGAGGCAATGAGAATGGGTGGGGTGGGTGAGATGTCTTCTCCTCCTAACGGTGCTGGGAGTGCCAGCCTCTTGGCTGAGTGGTGAAGAGGACAGGCACGGACGGGCTGGACTCACTCTGTCCTCTAAGATGCCCGTGCTCCCTCCTGAAGTCTCTAGTCATGGTAGTCATCAAAACATTTGCTGCGCATTGAGTGCAACTCCTGTGGGTAAGGTGGTACGGACGACCCACAGCAGTCAAAACTGTCAGGTCACCAGCCACAGAATTGTAACGTAGTTAGCAAAATAAGTTTTTTCTTTTAACACGGAGCCTTCTTATTTGCTGTTAGCTTTGCACGCTCAGGAGGTGCCTCTTGTAGCTTCTCCTCTGCAGTCCTGCAGATGCTAAATGTGTTGCTTTTTCCAGAGAGCTGACAGCCTGGTGAGTTTCACGTGAACCCAAGCGGTGGAACTTTTAGCAAAAAACACGGCAAAATTTGCAACAAGAGAGTGAGATAACAGCGGTGGCAAGTTTCCACAGATCTTTGCCTTGGTCATCACCCAGATTCACGCTGGTGTCTTTTTGCCCTAATCACATGGGTCTGGCAGATTTTAGGACACGTTGAGCCCTGCCCTCTGACCCAAATGCCCATCCAGGCTAGGGGCACATACACCCTGTGTCTTCCATGCCAGAGCCTTTCTGTTTTTCAGACTGAGTCCTTTCTTGTCCGTGTAGATTTCCCTCACTGTCCATCCAGTACCACTATTCTTCCCTGCTCAGGCTTGGACAGACTTTCCTTTAGAGCGTGCCACTGGTGTACCTCAGATATTGTCCTGCTGGGCCAGACAGTGAGACAGAAAGATGGGGAACTACCTGCTGATCACCCACGCCAAGCTGCAAAGCGTAAACCCAGCTGGGTTTACAACCCTCCTGACCAGATCATGACAGCCAGCAAAAGAGCTGGTGGCATCTTCCTTCACAGTGGTGACAAGTTCCACCTGTCTTGTGCTGCGGGTGAGGTTGGACTATAGCCCAGGATGGTTTCTTTGACTCCTAAAGCTAGGGAGGGGAACAGAGAAAGGCAGCCCTGCCAAAGAGCACGATCTTTGTCACACTTTGGGTTTCCAGAGAGGTCTCCCACCTGGGCAGCTGGCACTGCGCCCTCAGGAAGCAAGGGGTTAACAAGGTCCCATGCACCTTGCTGCAAAACTTTTGAAAAACTCCCCCGAAATTGGTTGCTATACTCAAAATATATGCCCTACAGGGCAAGAAATAGAGACAAAACTAAAATAGCAGCATTAATGAGCGAAGTAAATATCAGAGCAGAGCTGTAAAAGCAGTGAGGAAATTCCCCTCAAGAATGTTTTGTTCCGCTTTAGTGATGCTAGATACGAGGGTTCATCTTCACAATCTCCGTTGTGCTGGAGGCTGCCACGAGCCTGGGTGACAGAAGCACATCCCGTGCGAGCAGGAGGATTGTCCCCCAAACCCACACGCCTGGGCTCAGCTGGGCATTTATCAGACACCATTTCATCCCTGGAGCCACCGCTCCACCAAATCATCCGCTAGGATCTCCAACCCGAGAAAAGAGAGAGGCTAGATGTTAGTGGAAAATGAGCCTTTTCTTCCCATTTGAGCTGCTGAGCAGGCAATTACACAGCGGTCCCCAGGGAGCATCGTGCGGGCAGGCAGAGCTGGTCCTGCTTCCCGGGGTGCCAGAAGGTGCCTGCCCACGGCTGGCCCCGCGCTCCCTTCCCGATGGGGCAGGCGGCTCTTCCCCCGGCATCGCCAGGCCCTGCGTTGAGGGTCTGCTGCACGAAGGCGGGGGGGAAGCCTTTTTGCACCGTGATTTTTGCCAGTGAGATGGCGGAGGGGCCCTGCCCACCAGCTGTGATCACCAGAGTTTTGTCCTTTCGGTGGTGCATCCTGTATTTCTGCTCACACGTGTTGCCTTGTCTTGTGCGTAACTGAAATACCGTATTTTAGAGCAAGCAAGCAAGGAAATTCTTCAGTTTTCCTTCCTACAGAACATATCGCAAGGTAAATGGCTTTTCATGGTGGTTATAGCTATATATTGAGCAAACAGGGTAAGTGTTACCGAACCGCTCTTTTTTAATTTTCTTCTTATTGATTTCAAAATTTAACTAAAAAAAGGTTTCAATTACAAGACAACCTTTTTATATTTCACACTTAGTAATTTTCATACAGCTGTATAATTGGAGGTGAGCAGTATCTGGAGTTAATGAAATAGATTTCTGTATTGTTCTTAAAGTCTCCAGTTAACTACAATTCGCCATGTGATGATAAAGAGCAGAGCTCTCTGTCATCTGCTCTAAACGCAGCCCCCGCCCTGCAGAATTAGAGTGAATGCAAATAAAGAAAAAGAAATTACACCAAAAATACCTAAGGAGAGGAAAAAAACAATCTCGTGTGGTAATTATTCTCAAAGGAACGCGAGGACTGAAAACACCCCCGACCTCTCGCTGTATGTAGCTGAACCAGTACAAGTTACTCGCATCCCACACAGACCATCCCTTCGCAATGCTTCCGTGGGATGGATTCCACCCAAGCTCACATGTCCGTGTGTGTGGCATTAGGGAGCAGTGACTTGCCGTGCTGAGGGAGGGTTGAAGTGCCCGGCTTTGCAAAGAGCAGAGGTGAAAGGATAAGCGGTGCCTGGGGCCGAGCAGGATTTGCTCACTCCTGTTGCGGTTTAACCCCAGCCAGCAACTAAGCACCACGCAGCCGCTTGCTCACTTCCCCACCATGCAGTGGGTTGGGAGAGAAAATCAGGAAAAAAAAGTAAAGCTCATGAGTTGAGATAAGAACAGTTTAATAGAACAGAAAGGAAGACAATAATAATGATAACAATAACAATAATAAACCGGCAACAATAATAATAGAAAATTGGAATATACAAAACAAGTGATGCACAATGCAGTTGCTCACCACTCGCCGACTGATGCCCAGTCAGTTCCTGAGCAGCGATCTGGCCCCCCCCACCTCCCCCCCAATTACCCCCAGTCTATATACTGGGCATGACGTCACATGGTATGGAAGACCCCTTTGGCCAGTTTGGGTCCTGGCTGTGTCCCCTCCCAACTTCTTGTGCCCCTCCAGCCGTCTCGCTGGCTGGCCATCAGAAGCTGAAAAATCCCTGACTTTAGACTAAACATTACTCAGCAACAACTGAAAACTTCAGTGTGTTATCAACATTCTTCTCATCCTAAAGCCAAAACATAGCACTATACCAGCTGCCAGAAATAAAATTAAATCTATTCCAGCCAAAACCAGGACAACGCTGCACAGGACTGCAGCTGGAGGCTGCTTCTGCCTCTTTGGGGGTTTTTTGAAGCCAGGCGGTTTGAAACACTGCCTGAGAGGATTTCCAGGGAAAAGAGATGCTTTGTCTTATTTTATGCCAGTGAGTGAGTCGAGGCTATGAGGCTAATGGCTTGGGTGCAGGCGAGAGACACACAGCGAGAGCAAAAGGGGAGGAGTTGATTCTTGAAATGAAAAGGCAAGAAACCTTCCTGACCTTCTGCAGTAAAATAACTGGTAAAGTACAGATAGCAAATGCGGTGAAACTTTCCTTTTTTGTTTTTATTTTTTTTTTCCCTCAGTGGGCAACAGACTTTTTTTCCCCAGTCTGCTGTTAGGCAGAGCAGTACCACACAGCACAGCGCCGTACAGCACTACAGCCCAGAGGGTGAGCAGCGTCACTCTCGACAGAGGTGGGACAGCAGAGACAGACGGACACGAACAGGGAGGAGGGAGCGACTGGCCTGATCTGTGCATATCGTGGCGGAAGGCAAAATGAAATAAATGGTCCCTGCAAAAACGTCCGTGCTGAGCGGAGGTAGTGCTGCAGTGAGAGAGAGGTTGTCAGGCTGGCACTTGGCTGGCCAAACCACGCGCTGGGCAACCGTTGTGGAGTCGCCTTGATGAGGGTGCAATTCATAAGGCCTGTCCCACTGGCCTGGTACCGGTGTTTCCAGTTTGTCAGACACCATTGCAGCTGGATCCTGGGAGGATATGGTGATGGAAACCCTGAGCAGCAAAAGGATGGAAAGAGAGCAGAGCTGGCAAGAGACGTAATTACGTTTTTGAGCATCACGGCCAGAACATACAACCTCCATGTGGGTCCAGCTGTTGTCCTTTGCTCCTTCCTGGCGTCCAAGCAAACCTGGCTGCAGGTGCTGCCCCTGCGAGCTGCTCTCCTGCAGCCCTGCATGGCACATCGCTGCCAACAGATAGCCCAGCACCACCTTCCACGGGCCCCATCCCTAACTGCCTGCCCCTGCGTTTTCCTGCCCAGCAATATTTGTGTTCATGCGCTGCAGCGTGGGCCAGTTAAGGGAGCTTATTGCACAGGACAGCCGCTCCAGGAGAGTTAGAAATTATTTGTCTTCTGACAGTTCAGCTCCCCAGAGACAGCTACAGTGCAGAGGGGAGGGAGAGAGAAGGGTGCAGGACCTGACTTTTTGGCTGCAGCTAGCTGCTGGAACTGGACTGTGAAAGGCAGACCTACTGTGAGCAAACTTACTCTGGCATGTGGCGACCTTGGGAAGTGGTTTTGGGCGCACATATGAAAAAAGGTAGAAAAAAAAACAACCAGAGAGCTTCATCCTCTCCTGTCAAAAAGACAACTGCTTGTCCACAGTAATGGGGGGAACATCCGAGTTGCTCCTGGTGGGGCTCCGCAGATGTGAAAATCGGGCAAATGGCTGCGGGCAAGTCCTTTGATTGCCCCAGGTCCTAGTTGCAGTACCCATTTACGAGATGAGTCCAGCAACCCAGGATTGCATCCCACCTTGCTCTGCCCAAACCCTCCCCAGCCCCTGTCTCTAACCAGGATTTTCGCCAGGGCTGCTGTGGATGAAAAGCTTCCTGGGTTGTAGCAGCGTGGCCCGGGGCTTGAAAATGTACGAACACTTTTATCCGTGCTAGTGCACTGCTCCTCTGAATGTCTGCTGTGAATATATAGCCCTTGCTGCACAAAGGCTCTGGTGATTAGGATGATAAAATGCCTATTTAAATGTTCTTCCATGTACTGGCATGGTTCCTAAAACTATGGAAGGAAACCTTTCTGCAAGCCGTTGAAGGGTGGCGGTTAAAACACCTACCTAAAGCACATGTTATGATGTATCTAATAAATATTCGAGGGAAAATTTGAAATCTCTTTAGAAGCAAAATATGTTAAGTTGAAAAATCTTTTGGCATCTGGGATTTATAGTGGCACCTATTTACGTAGGTGGCAGCATGTTGACCGAGAGACGTATTTACCTAGTGATCAACCAGTTAGCCAAGGAGGAGCAGGCGAATATTGTACCATGTTTCTGTAGGTATTAAACATCTGATCTAGAGAGAATCAGGACAGAGCTGGACTCTGAATGCTGCCCAGTGTCTGACTTTGACATTTATTTGACTAATTATGTGTTCGGAGGCTTTGACCCACCACGCTTTTTTTTCAATCAATAGGAAAGAATCAGGTTATTAACATGAAACCGAATCTAGGAAAGGTAACAGTTAATACCCTGGCTATGTCTTCTTTTGAGCCTGAAGACAGCCTTGGATTTCTTAACCTCCTGTCTTCTTCATGCATTTTCTGGACACTTCTGTGTCTAGCAAAGGGCTCACTTAATCAGCTGTATTTTCCTCTTCACTGGCAATTGTTGGAAGCAGACTATTCAGTGATTTAACTTCCTATCTTCCAATCTACCTCTTCTCCCAGCAACTCTCAAAGCAAAGGAATCAATTTGACCTTTTTCAACGTTTTAATAGCAGCAAACACAAAAGTTACAGCACAGGATGGACTTGGGTTGCAATTTTTGTTCTTGGCTTTCTCGAGAGAGAAAGAGAGACTCTCTAGTAGAGTCGACCACTTCCAGCCAGAGCTCTCATTAAAAATTCCTCATTCTTGGTTTCTTTACTTTGCAGCATAGCCAGAATGGGCCCCCTCTTTTCAAAATATCCACGGGAGGATGCATTCAGAGAGAGGGACGCAGGCCTTATAACTGAGCAAGCTGCTCCTCCAAGCAAAAACGGCAGCCCTGCAGCAAGCCTCTCCATTCTGCTTCGTGCAGAAGTTAAGTTCGGTTACAACCTGTCCCTCTGGGCATCTCATTTGCTAGGTGCCCAGGGGCACTGTTAAAAGTCCAAGCGCGTGACAAAGGGTGGACATCGAGGGTGCTTTTTCACGACTCCCCTGACCTCCTGCTGCAAAGATCTGATGCCTGCTCTGTGCTCTGCCCAGCCCTGTGCGGACCCCAGGAACACCACCGCACCTCCCTAGGTCTCCCGTGTGGCAAAGGACTTGGCAACCTTTCCCTTCTCCCACCTTCCCCTGGCCTGGCTGCGGCTCCCCTGGCAAGGCAGGGGCTGCTCTGCACCCCCAGACACCACAGCCTTGGGGTGCCTGTTTCCTCCACTTCGCACCCTGGTCCCAAAAGCGGTGCTCATCCCACCTGTGCTGCTGCATCCCAAACAAGCACCCTGCCTTCCCGAAGAGCCTGCCGGGATGCCGCACGCAGGCTGGAGGACACCGGCTCTGCTGCTGATGGCCCCTTGTCTTACGTTCTTCTGCTGGTTTTGAAGGAGGAGCTCTCGTGAGGGGGGCCAGGGAAGCCCAAGCTCTGCAGTCCAGCCGTGCTGCGCTCCCAGGAGGGCAGGCCCTCGCTCTACCACGTCACTGCAGAAATCTCAGAGGATACGGTGGGGTTTCTCACAGAGCTCTCAGGAAGAGGTAGAAGCCAGCATCTGGTGTGGCTTGGCCTCCCTCGGATGCTGGCTCATTTTCAGCTGTGCATGTAAGCGTGTCACCAGGCAGAAAGTTCTGCAAAGTTGACTTTTAAACCCATGTCTTTTTAACTATCAAAATAACCACACTTGAGATCAGTGAAAGTGACTGAGAGAGGGGACTGAAGCGTTCACTCTGGCCCTGAACCCTTCCACACCAGGATGATAAGACAGATTTAGGCTGTCAAAACAGATTTAGGCTGTCAATTGCTTTGACAAAGTAGGTTGGTCCTCTGCTTCGACACAAATTTATCTCTGAAAACGCAGGCCCTGGTGACCGTGTGGCTGTGGACTGTAGAAAAAAAGGTCCCGGAGGCACAGAAAGGGGTGACAAGGAGCAGCCCTCAGGCTGTGGGACAGCAGAGCTACAGGCGGCTCTTTCAGAAAAGCATTTCACCCTGCCGTGGTGCTGGCTGCTGCAGCACAGCAGCAGCTCTCTCTGCCGAATACTCCCGACACGGAGCCCCCCCGGCAGGCTGCTCGCTGCCCAGTATGACCGGTAGCACTTCTGAGGCAGCAGTTGGCGGTAGGTGAGGGGACAGCAAAAGTCATAATGCATATTGACTGAAAAAGAGAAGTCTCTCAGCATTTCCTGCCCTCCTCTCAGGCTCTTGAAAATAAAACCCACCGGGTTTGTCAGCTGCGCCACCTCGGCTCTGCCCTCTCGCTGGACTGACCAGTCTGGGAAATGGACTGCTGAGAAGGGTGTCGACATCTCTCCCCATTAATCTCCAGTTGCTAAATCGTCATCGGAGGGGAGGGGGGAACAGCACCTCTTCTGCGCGTGGACTGCCCAAGCAAACTCCGCTGCCGAGGGGATGCCTCTTCTCCACGCTGTCATCTTCCAAGCCTCGTTTCCTGATGGCTTCCCATGGACCGCTCTCTAAAGATCGCTGATGATGCTACCCCAAGTGCTCTCCGCTGTACAGGGCTGCCCATCTAACACCTTTTAAATTACTTCAGTCTACTTAGCATACCCATCGCAGAGTTCACTTTTATCTCTGGGAACACACTGGGCCACGATCGCCACTAGATCTCCCATCTTTTGAATTTAAAATTACAGGCGTCAGGAGAAAAAAGAGGCTATGGTACTGCAGAGAAAAAAAACCCCAACAAAACAGTAACACACACACCCCCCCCCCCTCCTCTGATCCTGCCGAGGCTGAGGGGCAGATCATCATTTGCAGCAGCGCTCCCCCTCTTCCACATCTGGTATCGGTGCGTTTTGCAGAAATGTAAGAAAACGCGCGTAACTTTGAGGATGGTACGGGGCTTCGGATGCTCTGTGTGACCTGCTGCCCCTCCACTCCCCCAAAATCATGATGAACCACGCCTCAGGAAAAGGCGGCTGCCCAAGGAGCAGTAGCAGGCTGGTACCTGGGGAGCCTGGGTGATGCAGGTACTTTTGCTCTGGCACTTTTGGGTTTTCTGGCTGCAATCTGAGCCTCCAGCAGTGCCCGGGTTTGCAGTATGCCTTCGAGCCAGTTGTCCTTTCACCTCCTAATGTTAATGCATCAGAGATAACAGGACACAAGGTTAGGCCGGGGTTTTTATCTTCTTGTTCCTTCGAAGAGGGCAGGCAACAACAAACTGTCCTTGGAAAACTCTGAGAAGATATTTCTGCGGCGCCACCGTTTCTTCTCTGCGCTGTTTTTCCACCTGCCTCCTGCTGCTTACAGAACCCACAAGCAGGCCCCCAAAACAGGGCCGAGGTTGTGTGGGGCTGGGGACGCCCCCCCCCCCCCCCACACACACACAGCTGCAGCAGTGGATTTGCAGCGGGCTGGTTCCCAAGCGTCGCGGTCCTTCGGGGGGTGTGTGGGTTCAGACAGGTCGGGGGGGGGGGGGGACGACGACAACAATTCCACACTCCCGCAGAAGTTGCTCCGGAGGGGGGGAGCGGGAAACCGTTTTCCCGGGACCATTCCTGGTGGCGCTTGCCTGGGCGGCAGGATGGGGGTGCGGGGTCGTTCCCAGCCCCTGCTGACACTACAAGTATTGCCCCGGTGTGGGAAACGGCGGGGGCTTTTCCTGGTCGTCTGGGGGTTTCTCACAGCCGGTCTTAAATCACACCCTCGGTGGTGGCACCGGGGGCAGATGCGTGGCAGGGAGGGGGCACGGGGGTCGTCTCCCCCACGCACGGTCCCAGTGCTTGTGGACACGCTGCGGTGCCGGAGCCCTACTCCTGGGGGGGCACTCAGTGCAGGTTTGACCCCAGCTGTTGCAACCTGGGACCGAACACCCCCCCCTCTCTCCCTCCGGCCCCCCGGGGGGGGGGTGTGTGGGGTGGTCTTTGCAGCCGTGCGTGTCCCTGCAGCCGCGGTGGGCCCCGCTGCAGACCCTCCATCACCTCCCCACGCTCCTCCTCGGGCCGGGGGCGAGCGGGCAGCCGGGTCCTTTGCCGAGGCGGGAGGGCATGCGGGAGCCCCGCGGGCTGTTTTTAAGGACAATAAAGTGTTTTTCGTTCCTTTCTCTGCGTGAAGTCAGACAAACGCTTGGCGGGCTCCTCGCTGCTACCGGGGCCGTGGGCTGGCGTGGCCGGCAGAGGCGGGGGGAGGCGAGAGGAGAAGCCTCCATCTCTTGGAGGGATGGGGGGGGGGGGGCGGGGGGGTCCTGCGGTTCATTTGGGGTGGCTCCGCCGGGGTTGCCTCTGCCCGGGTCAGCGCCGCAGGGAACCGACCATCCCGCAGCGGTCGTTCGCACGGCGGCTGGCGTTTCGGGGCGAGCCGGCGGAAAAGCGGGGGCTCTGGCCGCCGGTTATTTTTATGTTAAGCAAATGAGAGAGAAGAAACGTTGCTTGAAAAGGGAAGCAAAAGGGCGAGAGGCAGGAGCCGTGTCCGTCCGTCCCCCCCCCCCCCCCCCCCCCCCAGTCCAACCGCGGCTGATCGCTGGACGGAGCCGGGGGTCCCCGGTGGGCCCGGTCCCGGTTCAACCGCGGAGCGCGTCCGGGGCGGGCCGCCGGTCCTCGGATGCGGGGGGGAAACGGGAGAATTTTGGGAACAGAGTCGCATCTGTCTGCTGCCGGTTGGGAGCGGGGATTGCGCCGGGAGGGGCAGCCGGGAGCCTCTTCAGCGGCCTGGCATCCCTAAATCCCGGCACGTCCCTCCTTCCCGTGCAGGATCCGACCCGAGTGGGGCTGCCCCTGCCCGCTCTGCCTGCAGGCAGCGGTGGTCCCCTCCCTTCGGGGCCCCCCGCTCCTCGCCCCTGCCCACCGCCGCTCGTCACCCACCCGCGGCCCCCCAGCCAAGCGGACTGTTGTTTTCACGTTCCGGGAGGGTTCCGTGGGAGACGGACCGGGCGGCGGGCTGTGGGTGGGCGCGGGTGGGAGCGGGTACCTCGCTACCGGCGCCGGTGGGCGAGGGGGACAGCGCGGGCAGGGCGCCGCAGGCAAGGGCCGCCCGCCGGGCCCACTTTCACGGGAGGCACCACGGGGCTGAGGTTTATTTTGTCCTTTGGGAAGGGGAGCGCCTTTTTGGTGGTTTTTTTGTTGTTGTTGTTTGTTTTGGGGTTTTGGTTTTTGTTTTTTTTTTTTTTTTTTGTTTTGTTTTGTTTGTTTGTTTTTTCCACCCGAGTCGTTTTGCTGAAAAATAAATCCGGGAAAGACCGAGGAGGCCTCGTGAATTCTCCCCTTCCCCCCTTCTCCCCGCCCTCACCCACGCCGCCGAGGCCTGCACGGCGCGGCCGTGGCTCTGCAGCCGCAGCTTGGTCCCGGCTGGAGACCGCCGTGCAAACGAGGGGCGCAGAAGCAGACCCCCCCCCCCGCCCCGCAGCACCTCCGTCGGGCCGCTCACCCCCGACCCCCCGACCTCCCCTTTGGCCCACGGGCTTTCCCCGGGCGAGGGGGCGAAAGGCAGGCCAGGGCGGGGGGGGTGTGGTGTGGGTGGGATGCGGTCCGGTGGGGCTCCCTCCGCCGCCCCCCCCAGGGCACTGGCAGGCGAGTCCCCGTCCCGCCCCCGCGGCGGTCCGTCCCGTCGGGGAGCGCGGCCCTGGCGCTGCGGCGTCACGGCCCGGCCCGGGAAGGGGAAGTCGTTTCAGCTGAAAATTTGGTGACGGGCTGGGGCTGACGGAGGCAGAGCGGGCAGGTGCTGCCGCCGCCGCCGGTTGTCGCCGGTTGCCGGTGCCGCCGACTCTGCAGCAGTCGGCGGAGCGGTCGCTGGGGGGGGGGGGGGGCGGCTGTTTGCGAGCAAACTTTGATTCCTGCTACAACAGATGTCAGAGTTTTCTTGGGTTTTGGCTGCGTCTGGGGACATCTTGTGATGTTTTAGAGAACAGGACATGATCTCACATGGCGAGGAGCTCTTTAGTTTCTTAATCATTTCACGGTTCCTTCAGAGGCTTTTTTCCACCTAAAACGTTTAGTTTCAGCTCACTGATCAGCTGCAAAAGCTCGGCGGGGAGCGGAAGAGTTGAATTATTCCAACCTGCGAGAGGCCCTCGAAAAAAAAAAAGGAAAGAAAAAAAAAAAGGAGAAAATAAAGAAGAAAAAGAAAGAGAAAATAAAGAAGGAAAAAAAAGAAGAAAAAAGTGAGAAAACAAAAAAAAGGAAAAGGAAAGAAAGGAAAAGAAAGGAAAAGAAAGGAAAAGAAAAAAAGGAGAAGAGAAACGAAGAGAAGCGAAGAGAAGAGAAGAGAAAACAAGAAAAGAAGAGAAGAGAAAAGGAGAAAAAAGAAGGAACGGGAAGGCGATAGCAACACGACGCGGAAACTTTTCTCTCTGTCCATCTCCCCAAGTCCTGAGCAGCCGGGATGGAGTTGGAGAAAACCTACGCGACCCCCCGGGCCGGCCGCACAGGTGGGACTCGGGCCGGGCGCCGCGGGGGTGTCCGAGACACGCCGCCGCGGCCCGTCACGCGTGGGCCGCGGTGCGGGGCAGAGTCGGCTGCGGGCGGCGGGGCCGGTCCCGGCTCCCCGTGGGGCCTTCGGGGCGGTGCGGGGGATACCGACCCCCCCCCCCCCCGACCCCCCTCCTCCCCCCCCGCGCCGCCAACCCGTGTCCCGCTGCGGGGTCCCCTCACCGGCGCCGGGGTCGCCCGGTTGTCCGCGGGGCCCTGCGGCGTCTTGGGGCCGGGCGGGAGAAGGGACCGGGGGACCGGCGAAGGGCCGCGGCGAGACTCCCACCGGCGTCCCCGCGGGGGATCGCGGCGGCGGAGCGGGAGCGGGGCCGGTGGCGGGCGCGGGGCCGGAGGCGGCCTGGCGGTTCGGTAGCGGAATGCAATTCCGAAGCGATCGATGGGGCCTTTTATTAGTTAAATCGCCTGAATAATCGTTTAATCGATAAAGCATTTCATGGCGGCGTGCCGCACGCCCCGCGCGGCGGGGGCGGCCTGGGGGGGGGGGGGGGTGACGGCGGGGGACGGCGGGTTCGGCAGCACCGGTAGCTCTGCCCGGGGCCGGACCGGACCGAACCGAACCGAACCGGGCCGGGTCGGGGGCAGGTCGGGCAGCGCGGCGGCCCCGGTTCTTTTGCCGCCGCATCCCTGCGGGGTGTCGGACCGGAGCGGGTGGGAGGGGGGGACGGGGACGGACACGACGCTTCACCTGCGTGGGGGAGGAGGAGGAGGAGGAGGAAGAGGAGGAGGCGGAGGGGGGGGATGAAGGCCGGGATGAAGACCAGGCAGGGAGGGGTACTCCGCCCGCGGCGACCCCCCCCCGGCCCCGTCCCGACCCCCCCCGACCCCGTCCCGGCCTCGCCACCCGGGAGTTTCGCCTTCAACGAAAACTCGCTCCGCGCTCGCCCGCCCCACGCCGCCGCCGGCGGAGGCTGCAGCGGCCGCCCGTCCCCCGCCGCCGAGGGGGGGGCCCGGCCCGGCCCGGCCCTGCCCTGCCGCCGCCGAAGCCCCGAAGGCCGTGGGAGCAGCGGGGCGGGCGGCTGGCGGGACCGGGGGGGTGGGGGTGTGTGTGTCTCCCACCGGGGGGTGGGGGGGGGTGCGGGGGAAAGCTCCCCTCCGCGCCCACCCGTCCCCACGGCGGCGCCGGGACGGGGAGCGGGGTCCCCGACCCCTTCGGCGTGGGTGGCAGCCGGGTACCGGGGCCGAGGGGCTTGGCTCGGCGGGGTTCGGCCGCGACCCCACGCTCACCCGCGGCGGGACGGGCGCGTCCCGGGGCGGGGATGGGAGCGGGAATCGTCCCGGCCGCCTCCTCGCCCTGCCCGGTGGCAGAGCCGCCGGGGGCGGGAGCCGTGTCTCGGGCGGGCGAAGCGGGAACTCGTCGGTACCAAGAATGCGGCGACGGCCCCCGGGGCCTCCGACCCCCTCCGCGACCGCGGAGAGCGCGGGCGGGCGGAGACCGCGGCCCCGGCTCGCGCCCCCACCCACTGCCCGGGCTGGCGGGGCCGGGGGCCGTCGGGCACCCAGGGCCCCGCGACGCGGCTGCGGGCCTTCGGGGAGACGAACGGTCCCGGGAAGCTGGAATCGGGCCGCCGGGTGATACACGGCCGACACGGGACTCGCCGTCCACCCCCCTCGAGGGGGGTCCCACGGCCGCGAGATGCTCCACCGGGTCGTCGGGGGTTCCGCGGCCCCGGGACCCGCCCGGCCGTTCGGGGGGGGGTCCCACACCCGCCGCCCCGGGACGCGGGGGGTCCGCCGCCGCCCGCCCGCCCCCCCCCCCCCCCCTTTCCCACCCTCCCCCCTCTCCCCCTCCCGGCCCCCCGGTCTCGCGTGGCGGCGTGCCCGCCCCTCCCGGCGAGTGCCACGCCCCCCCTCCCCTCCCCCATTGGCCCGTATCCCGCCAATAGGCACCGGCACCGCCCAAGCGGCCAACGCGAGGGCGCCGGCAAGTTAACTTTTGCGATTGGCCGGGGCGGGTGACTGACGGCCGGGGGCTCCGCCCCGCCACTCTCCGCCGCTGTCCGGCCGCGCGGTGCTGAAGCGCCGCCCGCCGCGGCGGGGTTCGGGGGGACGGGGGGGGGGGGGGCGGGCGGGCGGGCGCGGTGCCGGGGCGGCGGCGGCGGCGGCAGCGCACCCCCCCCCGCCCCCCCCACAATCTCCCCCCTCCGTTCCCGTCCCGTCCCGCTCCGCCCCACCCCCGCGCGCCCCCGCGGCGGCCCGCCCCCCGCCCCCGCCCCCTCCCTCCCGCCCGCCACAACCCCCCGCCGCCCCGCCGCGGGCCGGCAGCGCGCCGGGCGCACCGCCCGAGCCAGCCAGGCGCCGCGCCGCCCCGGTAACCCGGTGGCCGACCGGCGGGGAGGGGAGAGGAGGAAGCCGGGGGGTGGGTGGGGGGGCGGGGGGGGGGGGGGGGCGGCCGCGGCCCCCGCGGCCCGGCTGGGCGGCGGGGACGATGGGCGAGCCTCGCCGGTGCCCCAGGTCGGACGGCGGCCGCTGACGGGGCGGCCCCGGTCCCGCGGGGCCGGCCGCGGCGAGGCGAGGCGAGAGCCCGGCCCCCGCCCCGCTCCCCGCCCTCTCGCACACCTTCCCCCCCCCCCTCTCCACCCCCCCCCCCCCCACCTCCGCCGCCGCCGCTCCCCTCGCCCACCGCCGCCGCCGCCCCGCCCGGCATCCGCGAGTTTGCTGCGAACCGGCGCGGCGGGGGGGGGGTGGGGGGTGGTGGTTTTGGTGGTGGTGGGGGGGGGTGGTGGTGGCGCGGCGGTACAGGCGGAGCGCGCCGCCGCCCCGGGGACCGAGCTCCGCGGACGGGGCGCCCGCCCCCGCTGCCGCCCGCCCCGCCGCCGCCGCGCAGCCGCCGGCGCCGACAGCACAAAGAGCCGTCGGGGAGGGAAGAGACGGGTTCTCGGTCGCCGGACCGGAGACGCCCGCCCCCCACCTCTCCCCCCCCGCCCCCCCCCCCCCCGCCCTCCGCCGCCGCCGCGGAACCGGGAGGCGGGTGCCGAAGCTCGGCGGGCGGACGGCCGACCGACCGGTGGAGCGGCCGGGGGGCAGAGGCGCAGCCCGGGGCGGCCGCTCCTGGCCCCCGCCCCCGCCTCCGCCCTCCCTCCCACCCTCCCCCCCCCCCAGTCCCGTCCTCCCCCCCCCCCCCCTCCCCGTGTCCCGTCCCCCCCCTCCCGTCCCCCCCGACGGAGTCACCGGAGGTGGCGAGCGGAGCGGGGAGCCGCGCTCGGCCGGCGCTGTCGGATACCGCGACCCCGCTCGGGGCGGGACTCTTCGGGTTTTTTTGGTGGATTTTTTTTATTTTTTTTTCCCCCCGTCGTGGGGGGGTGGGGGGGAAGGAGTTGTTGTTTTTTGGGGGGTTTGGGGGGTTTTTTTGTTTGTTTTGTGGTTTTGTTTTTTGGTTGGTTTTTTTTGGTTTTTTTTTTTGGGGGTTTTTTTTTTTTTTTTTGCTTGCTTGGTTGGTTTTTTGGTCGGTCTCCGGCTGTTTCCCCGGGCCCCCTCCCACCAGCCCCAAAGCCGAGCACCGGCGGCGAATCGAGATCTGCTCGGCGAGGCCGCCCCGGCCCGGACCGCTCCGATGGAAATACACTGTAAGCACGACCCGTTTGCAGCAATGCATAGTAAGTAGGCTGCTAGTTCAACTTCTCTGACACGGCCGCGGCGGGCCCTGCGCGATCGCGGACGGGGCCGGCTCCACACCCCCCCAACCCTCCGACCGACCCCCCCCCCCCCCCCCTTCCCCAAAAAACTGCCCCGGGGGTCCGGACAAACGGCGGTCCCGGGGTGGGAGGCTGCTCTGCCGCGTCCCGTCCGTGTGTGTCCCGTCCCCCCCGTCGTCCCCCCCGGGCCGGGACGGCAGCCCGCAGCCGCCGTTCCCCTCCGGGAAAGCCGGCGGTTCGGCGGGAGCGGTTTTGGCGGTGAGCGGACGGCGGCGGGATGCAGGGGGCTTGTCCGAGGTTTATTTTCCCGCAAAGAACCGATACAAATACGTCTTTATTCAGGTAGATAGAGCCACTCGCCGAACTGTGCCCGTGTATCTATTCGTATATATGCGCGCACGCTTATGTATAGATATGCGTGTATATATGTATTCCGCCCCCCCAAATCGAATCTCCGGGAGGAAAGCCGGCCGGTATTTCCGACGAACGGAAAAGTTTGCTATGCGATATTCTCCCTCTATTTCGACGTTTTGATCTTTGTTATTTGATCTTTGTTAAT